>NC_133188.1:53930000-54075000 GCF_049306965.1 Danio rerio | reverse complement strand
GTATCAGGGGCGCCTGCAGGATTTTATTCAAAGGTACGCACATATCTAGCACCACCCTGCCTCATCATCCTTTATTCTTATTTCAATCTCAAAAAACACTGATGCTTGCTGTCAAAGGCTTCATTATTTAAGGGCATTGTCGCGAGTGAGTTCAAGAGTTCACACTTAGCTGATAATCAATAAATCGTATTTGGCATGCTGTCCCGGGAGAGAGCCCTGAGCTCGTAATATCCTCGAGCCCGGGGCTCCCTCCCGTTAGAAGGGCGAGAGGGGAATTCGAGGTCAGGTGGGTCTCGAGAACTCCCCTGCTTGTCACCGTGAGAAGTGTAAACTCAGGTTGTATTGGGTGATAATTTGTTTTAGTCGATTGGCTATGGTTATGTTTTTGGACGGTGGGAGGAAACCGGGGAACCCGGGGAAAACCCACGCGAACACGGGGAGAACATGTAAACTCCACACAGAAACACCAACCAGCCCGATGGGTTGGACCGGCGGTGTTCTTGCTGTGAGGCAACAGTGCTAGCCACTGGGTTGTAAGGGGTGTATTGTAAGAATGAGGATGTCTGCTTATTTGAATAGTTCAAAACACCTTGAATGTTAGTGGTTTCATGCGAGGAGGCTCCACAAAGCCTGTTTTGTATTGCAATTGGCTTACAATACATATTTTAAAGTTCTAACCTCACATATCATACAAAATAAGGGCTCTTTTTTGACGGTCCATGCGCAGAGAGCAAAACGCAGGGCGGAAACGCTTTCAGGGCGTGTCAGGCCGCGTTTTTGCTAATTTAAGGACGGGAAATCTGCCTTGCGCCCGGCGCATGGTCTAAAAGGGTTGAGTTTATTTTCTTAATGAGTTATAGGTGTGTTTTGAGAATAAACCAATCAGAGTCTCATCTCCCATTCCCTTTAAGAGTCAGCTGCATCACGCCAAGAGCGCATTCGCTATTTACAGGACGCAAAGTAAGTCTAAGTGGAAAAACTTAGCATTTCACAAGCAAACAGTTAACAGTTTATTTACAGAAAACAGTTAAACAGAGCATCTACTGCATGAGAATGAGAGATAATGGAACTACTTTCACATTCGCTCTTGGATAGGGAAACCTTTACACACAGACATCAATTAGTCTATAAATAATTAATTTTGTTTGTTAAGCGCATATATTCGTTTCAAAACTAAATTCAGTTCTAATTTCCAGCAAACGATTAAATGAACAATAATAACGAAGTGTGCTCATAAACCTGAGTTATATCCTAAAACACATGCTGTGCCCCATATGGTCTAAAACCTGACAGGTGGGCAAATCTAAGCTTGTTTTTAATAAAACAAATATAAATATGGATATAATAAATAATACTGCTAATAATAATAACTTTATACAAAAGTAAATTGTTATGAATGAACTGAAAAAGCCTCCCGAGATGAAGAAGACATAAAAGCAGTGATTTTTCATATTTATGTAGGCTAGAAAATAATATGTTTTGTAATATTTTAATCCTTTATATTTATATCCTATATCTATTCTTATTATATCCTATATATATCCTTAATATTTATATTTTTTCATATGTAAAGATATTTGCCCTTTGCTCTCTTGTGTGTATTAAGCAGTGTGTAAACGAGGCGCAACTCTGCGCTGGAGTTTAGACCGGGTTTGTTTTGGTCTAATGAAAAATCTATTATAGTTTCTCAAAATAGCAACGCGCCAGCGGTCCGCCTCAGAACGCCTCCCTTTTTAGAGCAGAACACCTATGGGCGCACATATGAGCGCTAATGCATTTGCTATTTAAACAGCGTAGCGCAACGCCTCAAAACCACTCTTGCGCCAAGCTTAAACTACCAAAAGACTATTGCGCCGCGCCTTACGCCACACTGCGCCGGATGTATGATAGGGCCCTATATGTCGTTGTTTAGTTGCTTTTTGTTATTTTTAGACAGATTGTTTTCAATGTTTGATTATATGTCTGTACTATGAGCTAGCGTTTTGAGGCGGAAGAAACATACGTTGCAAAAAATGCATTTCTTACTTAAAGTTTTAATCTTGTTTCTAGTCCGAATCCAAGAAGCATTTTCTAGACAACCAAAAAAAGTTTTGTTTTACCAAAATATATGCCAAAAATAAGCAAGTTTTTCTTTAAAATAAGCAAAATAATCTGACAATGGGGTAAGCTAAATAATCTTCTTTTTCATTTTTTAAATTATTATTTCGCGTACCCCATTGGCAGATTATTTAGCCTTTTTTAACTTAAAACTTTCGACTCGTTATTTCTTAAAACAAGCCATTATGTTTTGCTTGTCTGAAAAAAAATGCTTTTATTAATATTTTTAGATATTTGGACTAGAAACAAGACTAAAACTCATCAGTAAGAAAGCTTTTTTTTGCAGTGTACTGAGCTATTATTTATTTTGATGCATGAAAACAGAAGCTGCATTCATGAATCAATTAGTGTAGTTTAATCAGAATCAGAGCTTTATTGACAGATATGTTTACACAGCATGTTCAATTTTGACAAATGTATGTACAGTGTTACTTTATACAATATTGTATGTAATTAATAGTAATTGTGTGTTTTGTAGGAGTACAAGGTGTCGAGTTTTGAGCAAAGGCTAATGAGTGAGATTGAGTTTCGTTTGGAGAGGACTCCGGTGGAGGAGTCGGACGATGAAGTTCAACATGATGAAATTCCCACCGGAAAATGCATCGCGCCCATTTTTGACAAGAAACTCAAGCACTTCAGGGCTGTGGAAGGGATTCCCGTCACATTCACATGTAAAGTTGTGGGAATTCCTATTCCTAAAGTGAGTTTTTAAAGTACACATGGAATCAGAACTAACCACATCGATTTTGTTAGCTCACATTGCTAGTTTTGTGCTGAACAATTCATCTGTGCATGTCATTAAGAAACAAAAAACTGTCTCCCCTTGTAATCTTTAATTGAAATATGAAAATGCACTTCCGGTTTGTTTTCAGTTAAATTCTCAGATTAAGTCTGTCTGAGGTAGTGGGCGTGGCTAACATACTTAACCACGCCCCTCCCGCTGTCAGGTTTGTCAGCAAACAGAAATAGAGAGGAGGACGAGGAGTCTGTTAGGCTGTAACAAATCTCCCCAAACGTTTTCCCCCATCTTTCTGAATAAAACGCCTACTTTACTACATCCAATCAGCTCGCAGTAGAAAAAAACAAGCCACGCCCACTGTTTGCTCATTCAATATTCAGTTTCTCTAGGAACTGCATCACAATATGAACAAAATAATGGTCACAGCTTCCAGTTCATGCCAGACTTTAACAGGAGGTGGTTATTATACTATTAGTGTCAGGGTTGGTGAGGGGAAATGGGGAAAAAGGAGCGAGGACTCAAGTGCAGGGAAATGGAGAATTGATTAAATAATAAAAAATAAAAAAAAATGCAAATAAACTACCCCGAGAGGGAAAACATTAACAAAACAAATACATGCACAAACAAACTGGACTGGGCAGGCTGGCAAGGATCGGGACTGGAAACACGACAGGACAAGACTTCAAACGACGACATGTGATGACGAACTGGCACAGGACAGCAAACATGAGGGGTTAATAATCTGTAGGAAATTAACACAAACAGATTAACATAATTAACTAATAATGGGTTAACAAGGAGGGTGGGACAAGACAATAGACGGGAGAGTGCATGACACAAAGAGACAACACAAGCCATGCACTTACATAAAACAAGACTAGAACACGCAGCCAATGAGAGAACTCGTTAACCAATCGTTCATAACACCTGTAAACAAGCACCACGTGCTAAACACAACACCAACAGAAGACTGAACGAAAGACACGAGTACACGGTAAATGAAAACACTCGCCGTGCACTCACACACGCAGCGTGCATGTTTCATCCCAGCGCCGACCAAAACTGAAACCAACTAGACTGAGACGCTGGGAATGAAACACCACGCTGCAGACAGACGAAAACACAAACATGAGTACAAGAGTGCGCATGTCTGAGGCACACAGAGCCCGCGCGGCCGCATCAAGCAGCACACAGAGACACACAATGACAGAAACAGGACGAGACAGAGCTAGTGTCCGAGCTCTGCCACCAAAACAAAAATTTACAAGACCAGAGTGGCAGAACCCTGACAATTAGATGCATCAAATGTCTAAACACGTCTTTGTTTAGGTTCAAGTTGTTGCTGCAGATGAATTATAACAAGGAAATGTGATTTAAATATCTTACAGTTAGCTAGATATTAATAATATATAATAATATGATAACTAATATAATAATAATAATATACAATTTAAATAATTATATAAATAATAATATAATAATTAATATATAATTTCTAAAAACAAATTCAATTTATTTTGCCACAATGACAATACATAATATTTTTATTTATTTTGCAAGATACTAGTATTAAGCTTTATTCAGTAGCATTCAGTAGTATTAAGCCATTTTTATTCCAGCCAAACTAAAACAATTAAGACCAGAGGAAAAATATAATATGAAATACTGTAAAAAATGTCCTTGCAGTGGGAAATATTTAATAAATAGATTTAAAAAATTCACAGCAGGGTGAATCATTTGTTCTTCAGCTATAAGTATATAAGTATGTCCAAACCTGTTAATGGACTTTTATTTTGTAATTTCCTCCCAGGTGTACTGGTTTAAGGATGGAAAGCAGATTTTGAAGAAGAACGAGCACTACAGGAAAATCAGAGAGGGAGATGGGACGTGCTCTTTACACATAGAAACCGTCACAAATGATGATGACGGCAATTATACAGTCATGGCAGCAAATCCACAGGTAAAAACAAGCACCATCAGAAACACTAGCTGCGTCCCAAATCGCATACTTATGCACTATTCTACGCCATTTTGTTGTATAAATAGTGTAAGTAGTGTGTTCACACTGAAAACTCTAAAAATAATAAGAGCACTTTAATTACCCGGATGATGCACTCATTCAGCCGCTAAAATGAAGTGTGGAATGATGGACACTTCACGCACTCAACGACCACAGGTTTGCTTACGTAGCGGAAGGGGCGGAGCTATCGGATGCACATGTTGAATAACTTTATTTATTTTGGATTGTGAAAGCAAAATTCTCCTACGAGAGTGATTATAGCGCCTCACGATGGTGAATGCGGCAATACTCAGGGCAGGTATTATTTGATAATTCGGTCGTTTATTTCACTGATTTGGCAACCGTCAAACGTCATCAGGGAAACGGTTTGAATTTCCGCTTAGTAAAAAACATTAGTGTGCCATTTGGGACACCACTACATACATATACTATCCTGTTGAGTGTGTAAGTGCATAAGTACATAGTGCATGAGTGCATAGTGTATAGTGTGCCATTTGGGACGCAGCTACAGTCTTTAAAAAAAGAGCTTTTTTACTGGCCATTAGATAAAAACACTAGAGCGTTTGCCCTCTATATGTATGAAATTTCACTCTAAATGGTCTAAAAAAAGGTCTTAAATTTGACTTGAAACCTGCAGAAAGCTGTTTTTACGTCCACAGGGTCGAATAAGCTGCTCTGGCCATCTGATTGTCCAGACGGGACCTGTGCGAAACCGTCCTGTGGTTCACTCTCAGAGGTGAGTTTTGCTCAGGTTTGAAGGGATAGTTCACCCAAAAATCAAAACGTACACATTATCTACCCTCCCTCAAGTGCTTTCAGCCCTTCATGAGTTTCTTTCTTCTGTCAAACACAAAGGAAGACATTTGATTCATTTATATTCATTAATTTTCCTTCTGCTTAGTCCCGCATTCATCAGGGGTTGCCACAGCATAATGAACCACCAACTATTCCAGGATATGTTTTATGCAGTGTATTCCCTTCCAGCCAAACACTTATACACACACTCATACACTATGGCCAATTTAGTATGTTAAGTTCCCCTATAGCACATGTGTTTGGACTGTGGGGGAAACCCACACCAACACATGGAGAACATGCAAACTCCACAAAGAAATGCCAACTGACCCAGTCGGGACTCGAACCAGCGTTGTTCTTGCTTTGAGGTGACAGTGCTAACTAGAGGTCTGACCTGACCAGATTTCTGCGGCGCAGGAATAAATTTCCGGATAAAGTGCGGGAGCGGTCGGTAACGGGTTTAATTTGGGACGGGAGCGGGCTGTCTAGCAATATCGCTCCCGACTCCCGAGCGAGCGAGCACGCGTATGTATGTGTGTAAATGAAATTAGCTTGTTTGTTGCTGTGTTTGTGTGTATGTGTGTGAGTGCGCACGCGCGAATAAGAGGTGTGTGTGTGTGTGTGTGTGTGTGCGCATGCGCGAATGACACAGAGAGAGAGCTTTGCCTGTGTTGTGTGCTTGGTGCTTATGTGTGTGTGTTTGTGCACGTGCGCGCGAATGAGAGAGAGAGAGGTTTGCCTGTGTGTGTGCTTGGTGCTTATGTGTGTGTGTGTGTGTTAGTGCACGCGCGTGTGCGCGAATGAGAGAGAGCTTTGCCTGTGTGTGTGTGTGTGTGTGTGTGTGTGTGTGTGTGTGTGTGTGTGTGTGTGTGTGTGTGTTAGTGCATGCGCGCGAATGAGAGAGAGAGAGCTTTGCCTGTGTGTGTGTGTGCTTGGTGTGTGTGTGTGTGTGTGTGTGTGTGTGTGTGTGTGTGTGTGTGTGTGTGTGTGTGTGTGTGTGTGTGTGTGTGTGTGTGTGTTAGTGTTAGTGCGCGCGCGCGAATGATAGAGAGAGAGCTTTGTCTGTGTGTGTGTGCTTGGGTTCGGGCTAAAACCTTGCAGGTGTGGGCGAGAGCGGGATTCAAAATTTTGTCCCGCGCAGATCTCTAGTGCTAACCACTGAGCCCTCATTTATATTTCACAATAATTAACACATTTCACAATAATTAACAATTGTTGTTAATAATTAAAAATGGTTATAAATCGGTCACCATTGACATCAATAACAGATAAAACTAAATAAATTCTTTTTGTGTGCTTCATCTAAAACTCCACATCTATAATCCTCTTAGTCTATGCTGACATTATCTTCATTATCTTGGCTAATGGACAGACGGCTGCTTCTCACTCAGGGCTGCTGTTTATGCTAATGAGGGAGAGATGGACACTAGTGGGCGGGGCTTTCCCCCTCTGATGACACGTACAAAAATCAAACTGTTATTATTAACAAATAAAAATAGAATGAATTGTTGTTTACCTTTAGAGGCTGGTTATTTTCACACACTGCTGCCACACAGCTGTGTTTAAACCCCGTATAAAGGTGACTTTTAGGTGATAGCTGCTCTTTTGATCTTATATTTCTGCTGTAACTCCTCATGTATTTCCTCAGGGTGCGAGCGCGTGTACAGGAAGTGGAGGGAGAGCCGACTCAAGAGCGTTTCTTCCGTCCGCACTTCCTGCAGGCTCCAGGAGACATGTTGGCTCATGAGGGACGCCTCTGTAGGCTGGACTGCAAGGTACTGCGTGATCTAAAGCTAAGCATCTAGTGCTGTGCAGTTACAATTACAATTAATCACATCCAAAATAAAAGTTTGTATTTGTGTATGTGTGTTTACAGTGTATAGTTTTTGCATATTAATGTGTGTAATGATTATGCATTTATATACACTCAAATAAAAAAAAAAGAAAATAAATATAATTTATATAATATATTTTAAATATTCATTCATTCATTTTCTTTTCGGCTTAGTCCCTTTATTAATCAGTGGTCGTTACAGCGGAATGAACCACCAACTTATCCAGCATATGTTTTACACAGTGGATGCCCTTCAAGCTGCAACCCATCACTGGGAAACCATACACTATCATTCTCACACACACACATACGCTACAGGCAATTTAGCCTACCTACCTCAGCTCAGTTGGCGTTTCTGTGTGGAGTTTGCATGTTCTCCCTGCGTTAGCGTGGGTTTTCTCCGGGTGCTCCGGTTTCCCCCACGGTCCAAACACATGTGATACATGTGAATTGGGTAGGCTAAATTGTCCGTAGTGTATGAGTGTTTGTGGATGTTTCCCAGAGATGGGAGAGATGCAGTGGGCATCCGCTGCGTAAAAACGTGCTGGATAAGTTGGCGGTTCATTCCGCTGTGGTGACCCCGGATTAATAAAGGGACTAAGTTGACAGGAAAATGAATGAATGAATATACAGTTGAAGTCAGAATTATTAGACCGCTTGTTTATTTTTTCCCCAATTTCTGTTTAACGGAGAGCAGATTTCTTCAACACATTTCTAATCATAATCATTTTAATAACTCATCTCTAATAACTGATTTATTTTATCTTTGTCATAATGAAAGTAAATGATATTTGACTACATATTCTTCAAGACACTTCTATACAGCTTAAAGTGACATTTAAAGGCTTCACTAGGTTAATTGGGTTAACTAGGCAGGTTAGGGTAATTAGGCAAGTTATTGTATAATGATGGTTTGTTCTGTAGACAGTCGAGAAAAAATATAGCTTAAAGGGGCTAATAATTTTGACCTTAAAATGGTGTTTAAAAAATTAATAACTGCTTTTATTCTAGCCGAAATAAAACAAATAAGACTTTATCCAGAGACATCAGACATGCTGTGAAAATTTCCTTGCTCTGTTAAACATCATTTAGAAAATAATTTAAACATAAG
Organism: Danio rerio; assembly: GCF_049306965.1. Classification (NCBI taxonomy): domain Eukaryota; kingdom Metazoa; phylum Chordata; class Actinopteri; order Cypriniformes; family Danionidae; genus Danio; species Danio rerio. The sequence goes on along the minus strand of NC_133188.1, from coordinate 54,066,404 downwards.
AAAAAAAATTCAAATGGGACTAATAATTCTGACTTCAACTGTATATATTATGGAGAAAGTCTTGTTTCTTTTAGTTTGGCTGGAATAAAAAATCTTTTTTAAAAATTAAAAACTGCTGGGAACAATATTATTTGCCTACTTATGTGCTATTTGACTTGCTGAATAATCCATATCTAATCATTATTATAATACTGCACAGGAACGTTTAATTGTGGATAAGCCCACTCATTTTTAATAGAGTTCCTGTGCTCGTCTGCTGCCCCTGATGGCACTTGTGTTTAAACAGCCTTTCATCTCATTTTACACTTTTTTTAACACTCGTTTTAACTAAACTAATGCTGAAATCTATTTAACTGACCATGTTTTAATTAAATTACATTATCAATACTGTGAAAGTAACCAAATGGAAAATAGCCACATCAACCTTTCACCGGAAGTTTATCAGTGGCTGAAAATCACTAGCCGTTCATATACAGTTGAAGTCAAAATTATTTGCCCGCCTCAGATAGATTCAGGAATTTTTCACAGTACTTCCTATAATATTTTTTCTTCTGGAGAAAGTCTTGTTTTTTTTATTTCGGCTAGAATAAAAGCAGTTTTTAATTGTTTTTAAAGCCATTTTAAGGTCAATAATATTAAGCACCTTAAGCTATATTAGTTTTGGATTGTCTCCAGAACAAACCACTGTTATACAATGACTTGCCGAATTACCCTAACTTTACCCTAATTAACATAGTTAAGCCTTCTTGTTACTGTCAGGGATGTCTGTATAAAGAACCCAAAAGCAGAAGAGTTCGATTCAATCGTGTTTTTTTAATAAAATAAGCAATAAGAAAGTGACTCAGCATTTGCTGAGATCACAGAGGAGATTAATAAAAAAAAAATAAACTGACAACCGGACCACAGGCAATGTTCAACAATACAGGAAAAATACCAACAAAACTTAGTAGCACCACATGAAAAAGAAAAATCAGGATTAAATTAGGGCTAAATTTCAATCAAAAAAAAAAGTTAGTCTTTGGTCCAGGCCTGGTAATGCAGGAGAAGGGCAATGGCAACGCAAAAGATCAACTCTCCAGTAGGGCAGACCAAATCTGGAATGGCTCCAGGGAACTGGACAGAGAACACGATGATAATACAACAGACCGACAAGAAGGCTGTAAGAAACCCAACACTCTGGCAAAAGGAGAAGCGAAACACCCTCAGATATAGGAGCAGCAATTAGCAGAAATGAAAGGCAGCTGGGAGTAACATATGAGGCTACTAATTGTTAAAGGCGATCAGCTGAGTGAAGTTACACAGCAATTTGGAGACAAATTATAATGTTGTCAGTAAGGAAAGATAGAAAACGCTGTCAGAAAAGAAAGAGGGCAAAGTTCAAAGACGGGTTCTGACAGTTACATTTTATTATGTGCTGTCATCATGGCAATGAGAAAATAAACCAGTTATTATAAATAATTTATTAAAACTATTACGATTAGAAATGTGTTGCACAAAAATCTTCTCTCCGTTAAACAGAAATTGGTTAAAAAAATATACAAGGGAGCTAATAATTCAGGAGGGCTAATAATACATAACTCATTGGATTATGGAAAGTGTGCATAAGTTGCAGTGATATGTTTTGTGTGTTTAGGTGAGTGGACTGCCTCATCCGGAGATCATGTGGCTTCTGAACGGGAAGCCTATTTATCCAGACGTAACTCACCGGATGCTGGTGCGAGAAAACGGGATCCATTCTCTGGTGATTGACCCTCTGACGCAAGCGGATGACGGGACGTACACATGCATCGCCTCTAATAAAGCCGGACAGAGCTCATTCTGCCTCCAGCTCAAAGTCGTGGGTGAGACTCTTTACATTTCAAAAATATCAGGCTTTGGTGAATCATAATAGACCCTTTTCACAAGACAAGGTGCATTTAAAGTACACATGAAATCAAAACTAACCATATTGTTTAACTTATTTAGTCAGCTCACATTGCTAGTTTTGTTCTGAACAATTCATCTGTCATTAAGAAGAAAAAGTGTTTGCTCTTGTAATCTAAAATTAAAGTCTGAAAATGTTTGTTTCCAGTTAAATTCTCAGATTAGGTCTGTCTCGGGTATTGGGCGTGGCTACCAACCTTAACCACGCCCCTTTAGCTGTCAGTTTAGACAACAAACAGAAATGGTGAGCAGAAGGAGTCTGTTAGGCTGTAATAACTTTCCCTAAACCCCTTTCTCCATCTTTCTGAATGAATCTCCTACTTTACCACATCCAATCAGCTCGCAGTAAAACTAACAAGCCACGCCCACTGTTTTCTTATTTAATATTCTCTAGGAACTGCATCACACTATCATACTACAAAAAAAATAAATAAAAAATGGTCACAGCTTCTGGTTCATGCAGACTTTAAGGCCGAGTTTTCATAATTGATCATTTCATAATTTTCATAATTGTCGGATTGCTGTTATTTTCACACTGCATGACTATATACAGTAGAAGTCAGAATTATTTGCCCCCATTTGAATTTTTTTTTCTTTTTGAAATATTTTCCAAATGATGTTTAACAGAGCAAGGACATTTTCACAGTATGTCTGATAATATTTTGTCTTCTGGAGAAAGTCTGATTTGCTTTATTTCGGCTAGAATAAAAGCAGTTTTTAATTGTTTATGAATCATTTTAAGGTCAAAATTATTAGCCCCTTTAAGCAATTTTTTTTTAGTCTACAGAACAAACCATCATTATACAATAACTTGCCTAATTACCCTAACCTGCCTAGTTAACCTAATTAACCTAGTTAAGCCTTTAAATGTCACTTTAAGCAATTTATGCTATTTTAAAGCTATTTTAAGCTTTAACTATTATGATTAGAAATGCGTTGAAATAATCTTTTTTCACAGAAATTGGGGGGGGGACAAACAAACAGGGGGGGCTGGGCTAATAATTCTGATTTCAACTGTAGGTGTTCAATTGCTGTTGTGTTCATACTGCACAGTGAATTATTTTTAGCTAAGAACTATTTTAGATTTTTTAACAATTGTGTGAGTTTCGATTCTTGAATCTTTTAATTTTAAATTACATTTTTTGACATTTTATTCTCATCTTATCATATTTTGTTCAACCTTTTTTGTTTAAGAAAAAACATGTTTTTCTTACTTGTTGTAATAGGCTTAATCAGAAGTATGGAAATAATTGCAATGAAAAGTCTATATAAAAAAAGTGCTATAAGTGGTGTCCAAAAGTCAACCATCTGAATCTGAATATATTTTTAGAATGTGCAACATTGTAGAATTAGTTTTGTTGAATGTAGTCAAGCTTGAACACATCAGATCTTAAAAAACTCCAGCTTGAAATGAACAAAGTTATGAGCATGAGATGTTTTATCCTGGTCTGCTTGTCAAACACTGAGAAGATGAATTTGACATTTTTTAATGTTTCTCTTGATTTTTCCCGTTTATTAAAAATGTGTTTAATCTTTTTTCCTCACAACATATTAATTCTGGTGTACTAGTTTTTAAACAGTAATCTTAAAGTCCCTAGGAACTGAAAATTGCAATCCTTTTTTTTTTTTCGTATTGTGACGCAGTTCCTAGTGAAACTGAATATTCGATGAGAAAGCAGTGGGCGTGGCTTGCTTTGTCTACTGCAAGCTGATTGGATGTAGTAAAGTAGGCATTTTATTCAGAAAGATGGGGAAAAGGGTTTGGGGAGAGTTATCACAGCCTAACAGACTCCTCCTCCTCCTCCTCACGTTTTCTGTTTGTTGACACAACTGACAGCTGGAGGGGCGTGGTAAAGTATGTTAGCCCCGCCCACTACCTCAGACAGACCTAATCTGAAAATTTAACTGAAAACAAACAGGAAGTGCATTTTCAGATTTTAATTAAAGATTACAAGAGCATATTATTTTATTTGTCTTAATGGCATGCACAGATGAATTGTTCAGCACAAAACTAGCAATGTGAGCTAACGAAATCAATATGCTTAGTTCTGATTTCATGTGTACTTTAAGTTATAATCTCGGTCTGCTTGTAATAACACAGAGAAGGAGATGAAGGCAGCTCCTCGTTTTGTGGAGAAATTGCAGAACACTGGGATTGCGGAGGGCGCTGCAGTGCGGCTGGAGTGCAGAGTTGCAGGGATGCCACAACCCGTCATTTACTGGAAAAAAGACAACGACACCATCCCTCACTCCAGAGACAGAGTCAGGTGAGGAGGTGTCACTTTCCACAGCACACACAAACACACAGGCAAAAAGCATTCATTGGATGGCTCAGTGGTTAGCACTGTGATCTCACAGCAAGAAGGTCGCTGGTTCGAGTCTCGGCTGGGTCAGTTAGCATTTCTGTGTGGAGTTTGCATGTTCTCCCCATGTTGGCGTGGGTTTCGTCGGGTGCTCCGGTTTCCCCCACAGTGCAAACACATGCGCTATAGGAGAATTGATGAACCAAATTGGTTGTGTGTGTGTGCGTGCGTGTGTGTGTGAATTTGTGTATGGGTGTTTCCCAGTACTGGGTTGCAGCTGCTAGGGCATCCACTGCGTAAAACATGCTGGAATAGTTGGCGGTTCATTCCACAGTGGCAAGCCCTGATGAATAAGGGACTAAGTTGAAGGAAAATGAATGAATGAATGCTTCTCCTAATTTCAGATTATTTAGCTTGTTTTAAGGAAAGTCACTTAATTTTGACATATTTTGGCACTTAAGTGCAATGGTTACTGGACTAGTGAGCTCATTGAGATGCACCCATCATCATATGACCTGCCCTTATTAGTTTGCTTCGCTCCCATAGATCTCGCATGACCTTTTGGTATAGGAGGGTGGCCAGAAACACTTTTTAGTTGATCTGGGTGATTCTCGTATGCTGTCTTATGCTGCGTTCACACCAGATGCGGAATGCGCGTGAAGCGCAAGTGAATTTACATGTTAAGTCAATGCAAACGCGCGAATAGACATCCTGCGGCGAGATACAAGTGAATGGCGCGACGCGAATGGCGCAGTGCGAATAGTGCTTAATGCGCAAATGGCGCGTTAACCAATCAGAAGCTTGCTCTTGTGGGGGCGGGATTGTGATGTCATCAAACTGGGCTGGGCTCAGTCAGAAGCACCGCTGAAAGCCTCCGTCATCCAGGTTCAGTTTCTGGAGGAGTTTATGAGCTCACAGAGCTGGATGCACCTCTGAAAGGATGTAGTGGACTCAGACACGACCCTAAACGTATCGACGCTGTTCTTCAGTCTTCATTAAGCACATAAACACTGTTATTTTCTTCATAAAATCCATGTTAGCCATTTAGCTACGAAGCTAGAGTCACGGGGCAGACAGAAGCCCTGCCCATCACACGAATCAGCGTCTGTTCTGAAGTGAATTTGACGCGCAAATGAAGGGGATTTGACGCGCGAATAGCGCAATTTATCTACGCGTTCTGCGTGTGGTGTGAACACAGCATTACACATACTGAATTCTGATGCACTAGTACTCACCTCTTGACCAGCTCTATACCCTCACCAGGGTGCTCGAGGGTTCATGGGAGTATGCCCAACCAGTCCACATGTGTTTTGTGGCCTTGGAGCAGGCATTTGATCGTGTCCCTCATGGCATTCTGTGGATGGTGCTCAGGGAGTATGGGGTCAGTGGCGATCTGTTGAGGGCCGTCTCGTCCCTGTATGAACAGAGTAGGAGTCTGGTTCACATTGCCAGCAATAATAATGGACTCCGGCTGGGCTGCCCCTTGTCACCAATTCTATTAATTATTTTTATGGACAGAATTTCAAGAAGCAGGCTTAGGCTGTAAGGGGGTATGGTTAGGGGACCACAGTATTTCATCTTTGTCATTCGCAGATGATGTTGTTTTGTTGGCTTTATTGAACATGGATCTTCAGCATGCACTGGGGCGGTTTGCTACCAAGCGTGACGCGGCTGGGGTGAGAATCAGCACCTCCAAGTCAGAATCCATGGTGCTCCACTGGAAAAAGGGGGTTTGCCATCTCCAGGTTGGAGGAAAGTCCTTACCACGGGTGGAGGAGTTTAAGGCCCCGTTTACATTTACAATTGTTTTCATTTTAAAACGCATAAGTTTTGCTACGGTTACGGCATCCGTCCACACACGTTCTCGAGCGCTGAAAACGGAGCGTTTTGGAAACGCTGGAGAGGCCATTTTCATTCTGAAACGCTGCTGCTCCGTCTCAGTGTGGATGAAAGAAAACAGAGATATCTGAAAACAGAGGCGGGGCTGCTGACATTCGCCTCTCTGATTGGGGCTTTTCCTCATTATTAAGTAGCCTAACACACACAGTTCAGTCCTGAATCCTCTCCTTGTAAGTTTAGACTTCGCAAGTTTGATCAAGACTGCAGTCTCTTCTTCTCAGTTTGATATGGTAAACAGACTATACTGAGGACATGCGTAAATCTTTAAAGGGAACAGTGAACTTTATAACTTTATTCACATTACCTTGGCTACGTTGTTTCACTTTCTCAACAATAAAATGTAAACATGATTTAAGGAACTGCCTATTTTCATTTTAATATTAGCAAGTTAACAGACAGCAGAAATGTTGAGGCGTCGTCCTGCATATATGAGCGTCATCTTCACTGTGTGGATATTTATAACAAAACAGAGCCTATAACTACTGCCTCCTTTCAATTTCAGTGAAAATACGAAACATACCCTCTCTTTTGCTGAATAATCGATAATGGCCATTATAAAAGTATAACACAATAAGTTTATACATTATTGGAAATAAAGGCAAGCGATCAGTCAATATGCAGAATGTACATGGACTGATCATTAACTTATCTTTGCGCTCAGCCAAAACACGTTACCTGAGAACAAGTAATAGATTCCAATGACCAAAGTCAGGGAATATGTCGTTAGATGTAGACAACAAGATGAATAAATATCACGTTTAATAAATATAGTGAGTTTAGATCCAGGGGGAGATGCTTGATGAGAAGTCCGACTAGCAGAGCTCTCATCTAAGTAGATAGGCTGCAGCACTTGCCTGAGAGTGTGTGTGTGTGTGTGTGTGTGGTCACGTGATGTGCGTTTTCAGCGTTTTGGTGTGGACGGAGAGCTGTTCAGAAACGCTGGGTGAAACGCGAGTGTGGACGCGGATTGTTTTCATTCTAAAACGCTGTTTTAAAACTAAAACGCACTAGTGTAAATGGGGCCTGAAGATCTTGGGTTTTTGTTCATGAGTGAGGGAAGGATGGAGCGTGAGACTGACAGGCGGATTGGTGCAGCGGCAGCTGTACTGCGGTTGATGTACCGGTCTGTTGTGGTGAAGAAGGAGCTGAGCCAAAAGGCAAAGCTCTCGATTTACCGGTCAATCTACGTTCCTACATGGTCATGAGCTTTGGGTCATGACTGAAAGGACAAGATCTCGAATACAAGCGGCCGAAATGAGTTTCCTTCGCAGGGTGGCAGAGTGCAGTTTTATGGATAGGGTGAGGAGCTCTGACACCCGGGAGGAGCTCGGAGTAGAGCCGCTGCTCCTCCACATCCAGAGAAGTCAGCTGAGGTGGCTCGGGCATCTGTTTCTGATGTCTCCTGGACGCCTACCTAGGGAGGTGTTCCAGGCATGTCCCAGGGAGGAGGCGACGAGGAAGACCCAGGACACACTGGAGGGACTATGTCTCTCGGCTGGCCTGGGAACGCCTCGGTATCCCCCCAGAGGAGCTGGAGGACATGTCTGTGGAGAGGCAGGTCTGGGGTTCTCCTAATACTGCTGCCCCCGCGACCCGGCCCCGGAAAAGCGGCAGAGAATGAATGAATGAGTGAATAGTACTCACCTCGCATTGTTTTTCACATACTATATAGCCGAGAGGGACGCAATTTCAGACAGTATTATGAACACTCATATTCTGTGTGTTTGATTTCCCAGCATGCATCAGGACACCACAGGTTATGTTTGTCTGCTGATTCAACCGACTAGGAAGGAAGATGCAGGCTGGTACACGGTTTCTGCCAAGAATGAGGCGGGAATCATATCCTGCACTGCCAGACTAGACATCTATGGTGAGTACAGACATCAGATCATTTCAACTTACACTAATCTAAGGCAGCACGGTGGTGCAGTGGGTAGCTCTTTCACCTCACAGCAAGAAGGTCGCTAGTTCGAGCCTCGGCTGGGCCAGTTGGCATTTCTGTGTGGAGTTTGCATGTTCTCCCCATGTTTGCGTCGGTTCCCTCCGGGAGCTCCTGTTTCCCCCACAAGTCCAAACACATGCGCTATAGGAGAATTGATTAACTAAACTGGCCGTAGTATATTAGTGTGTGTAAATGAGAGTGTATGAGTGTTTCCCAGCACTGGGTTGCAGCTGGAAGGGCATCCGCTGCGTTAAACATATGCTGGAATAGTTGGTTCAATCTGCTGGGGTGACCCCTGATGAATAAAGAAGCAAGCTGAAGGGAAATGAATGAATAAATGAAAATAAAACTAACAGAACCATTAATGAAACGAGCTAAAACTAAACCGAAACTTTAAAATAGTATTAAAATAAAAGCTAATTCAAAAATGCTAACCTACAATAACCCTGGTTAATGCTGAATTGAATTAAATGGCTGTTATTTGTGTTCCTCCAGCTCAGTGGCATCAGCACGTTCATCCACCAATGAAGAAGAGCAGTCTGACCGGCAGCCGCTACGCCGCTCTCACAGGTCAAGGGCTGGATATAAAATCAGCTTTCCCTATGAGTGAAAACGGCCCACATGTGCTCTTCAGAGAGCGGGAGAGCGACGAGCTGTAGACCATCAGCCTTTCAGGACATCTACACTGTAAAAATATCCCTAAATTAGCAGTTTTCTGTGTTTTGTGATTTTTTCCCCCCCGTTTGTTTCTGCTTTTGAATTGCTTTATGGGATCTTGATCTTTCTTTCAGTAACTTTTAACATTGAAAAGTGTGACTTTTATGAATGTGTAACTGTGCATTCACACCAAAAGCGGTGAGAGCGTCTAAGGTCGCCCTGGCGACAACGATGTCTGCCTTCAGCTCCGGCGGCGAGAGCATCAAAATTCGCTACATTGATCTCGTATTTAAAGAGGCCGTTGCACAGGCCCGGATTGGCTAATCGGGAGGACCGGGAGAATTCCCGGTAGGCCGGTCCGTTTTTTGGCCGCGAGGGCCGGTGTCCCTAGCTCCAGAATCTGTTGCTCTCAGCAGTCACACTTTTTAAATTAATTTATTTATTTACTTGACCACAATCTTCTTATTCATTATTTTACCAGCTCGTTTATCTATTTTCTCTTGGTGATATAACTCAGATGAGTCATCACTCAATGTACAGCTGTTGTGGTCCAGTGGTTAGCATGTTAGGTTACGATGCTACTGACCTGGGTTTGATCCTCGTCTGAGTAATTCATTTATTTTCATTCTTATTGTTAAGACATATAATACTGTTAGGGTTGTTGAACATTTGAAGTTCTAAAGCAGCTGTTTTCTCAAAAAAAGACGTGATCGTGTAATTAGAAACTGAATTGGAAATGACCTTATTTTAATATAGTCAGTCGTGAACTGAGGTGAGCTGGTCTGAGCCTTGAAACTCCAGGGCTGAAAAGGAGTCCCACTCCGGCCCTGCCGTTGCAGCATATCATATCAGTTATATTCCAGCATAAAGCATGCTTTCTAGCGTGAAAATGTTGCGCACTTCTTTAAAAAATGTATTTAACAATGGAAGATCAAGTGTGATGTGGTCTGGCTTTGTTCCACTTAATTATCCAATGTGTCCATATGTCTGAAATATCCTGAAGCAGCAATACTGTTTTGTACGGTCGCATAAGATTCCTGCTTTTTTAAATGAGCAATATCACATGAGTAGCAGTGCGATATGGCTGTATATCGGCACTGGTGGGAGGCGTGCATTTTCGTGCACCTTAGTGCCCCCACCAGTGCCGATATACAGCCATATCGCACTGCTACGAGTGTGATATTGCATTTATACAACAGTTTGACGGCATAATTGTGTATACAAAAACAAAATCAAACATGAAGGCTGCGTCCGAAACCGCATACTTCCATACTATATAGTACGCTAAAATCAGTATGCGAGCTGAGTAATATGTCCAAATTTATAGAATTCGAAAATCAGTATGCGAGAAGTACCCGGATGACTTACTACTTCCGGCGAGATTCTAGAGTGCGCATCCCATGCATGCTACATTATCCCATGATGCCCCGCGAGCGAATTCATGAATGGGAGTAAAGCGACGCAATTGACGCAGGTTGGTCATGTGACCGTGACAAAATGGCGGATGTAGTACGTCCGAATTCCATTCATACTTTTCACGTTCATACTGTATAGAACGTACTTTTCTAACGGCCGAGCAGTACGTTTAAATTCAAATGCAGTACCTACTGAGTAGTACTCGGTTTCGGACGTAGCCGGAGAGTCTCAAAAACCCTTTTGTATGAGGAACTACTTTCTTCCGGATTCAAATCATAAGCTGACAGTTAAACAGCTGAGCAAGCATCTTTTAAACTTTAGATCTGTAGTGTCTGCTTTTTGCTGACTGTATTTGGGCGGTGTCTGCTTTCTGCTGGCTGTATTTGGGCGGAGTAATACCAACCCGGGCTCATTGTAGTAACGTAGCCCCGCGGACGATACTGCGGACCGCGAGATACGTCCCGGGAGGTATGTATTCGAGCGGTTTTTGTTTTCGCGGATCCGCGAGAGGCAGCTGTGCGCGCTTTTCGCGTCTCGGGCGCCTCTCGGGAGCGCGCGCTGTTTGCGCCCGCATTGTTCTCGTGCGAAAAGCCACCGGATCGGCCGACTCGCCCGCCCTCCTCTTCCTCCTCCTCCTCCCTAAACCCAAGCAACGGTTTGCAAAAGCCGTCCAGAAAAAGAAAAAAAGCAAAAGCCCTTGTCTTCGATTTCGACCGCGTTTTTGGATCCCGCCACGTTTCTCCCCCTCCTCCGGGGCCTCCACTCCGCCGACGCAACGCTGTGAGCTAAGCGGACAAACTGGTTGCATTGGGAAAGCCCTCCACTCGGAGGCGAGCCGTCGGCCGGCGAGTGCGAAGAGGAGGAGCGGAGCGGCGCCACACCGCATCGTTCGCTCGAAAAAAACTAAACGCGGCCGTACGTACCTCCGGCCACGTAAATCGCTTTCTCCAGAAACGTCCGCGGAGCTACGATTCCAGAATGAGCTTGGGTTGAGTAATACACAAAGGGTAAAGAGGCTGTAGGAGTTCTGATATTGCAGAATGTCGCACGGCTATCAGCCAATCAGATTTGAGAGCATGACAGAACTGTTGTATATAGATAAATATATAACATTAATGCACATCAATAAATCGGCGGTAACTTATTTAATGCATGTTCCTGTAAGAAAACATTGCAAGTAATTGAAAATCCGCCAACTGCAATAGTCAAACCCCTGGGAACAACTGTGATCGGAAGCAAAGTTCACAGGTCAGTGTCCTGTGTAAAAAAAAAGTGATTACTTTTTTAAAATTTATTTATTTTTTATTTTTTTGGTATGTTCAACAAGAAAGTAGACAACAGAACAAAACAAAAAGAGAAACAAAAGATTATGCCAGGGGGAATATGAATTACAAAAAACTCTTTAAATCTATCTTAAAGCAAGGTCACGGTGATGTTTACAAAATCGCATACAATACAGTCCTCTGGGTATTATAAAAAAGAGACTATACTGTAAGATTCACAGTGTTACTGATTTTAAAGCTTTAACATTGCTGGAGGTAGAAATTGTATTTAAATAATATTTCAAATCTCTACAAAAAAATAAGAAAAAGGGGCTTTACAGACAAAAATTTGCATTTGTGTATAAAATTTTTGCTAGTCAAATAAACAGATTTATTAGAAAATATTTATCTTTAAAGCGGTGGGCTTCTTCATTCTCATTGCTTGCCGCTGAACTGCGTCATAGCTCATTATTATTAAGTTGACTTGATTTCAACTCTCCTCGACGCACACAATGACGGAGACCCACCGCGCTGCTCCTCGCCGCTCATTGCAATAATATCCAGCCGCAGGCCTGCAGAACCACACACGTTTTAGGCACACACAATCTGGCACACACAATCTAGGCTAACCATATATGGTTACGACGGATTTTAAAGTCATTCTTCTTGGAATCTGTCGATATATTTTGATATATATGGTAAATAAATATTGTACACAATAAACAATTGTGTTTACTTTAATTTATTTCACAAATATTGCAATCACCATTCAATATAATAGACTGAACAGTTTTCTATCAGTCATTATTATCTGACAGATACCGTTTGCTGGCCTTGCTGTACGATCTAAATTGGACAGGCTTAATTTATATAATGGATTCATTTATAATGAAGGGAAATAATAGCAAGTTATAGGCTTCTTACATGTAATAAATGTATAACACTATATTAATATTTCATTCAAGCGATTTAATAGTGTGTATCTGCCTAATTTTCTAATAACTTTTTAATTTATGATTTCCCACATTTAATGCTGTAGTAATTTATAGTTAGCAATATATTGCTTTTAAACCAAAATTTAGCTATAGAAACAAATGAACTATTAATAATTACTAAAGAAATAATAATAAATAAATATATAACAAAGAGCTGTGACAGTTTAGTAAAAGAGAGTAGAGTTTATAATCAGATAATCGGTTAAGATAATCACTTTATACCTATTTTATATATTGTTTAAATAATTAACTATAGTAATTCATTTTAATGTGACACATTATTGTTGGCTTTTATATTTTAAAACAAAGTGATTTTAACCAAGTATGATAATATTAAGATCCTGAATTAGTTTATTACGCGTAATCCTACGTGACGTCTATTATGTTTTCTTTATGTATGTGGACACATGAATAAAGTCATAAGTGTCTTTAACCAATTATTTTTATTTACATAATTTGAGTTCAGAAACTGCAGAGATGCTAAAATGATCGTTATGATATAATAATAATAATAATGACTGAAATGGGAAACCATATTTGTGAAATTCAGTAGGTGGCAATAATGCTAAGGAGTTAGTTAGTTAGTTAGTTAGTTAGTTAGTTAGTTAGTTAGTTAGTTAGTTAGTTAGTTACCATATATGGCTTGCCTAAATCATGTGTGCTAGATTGTGTGTGCCTGAAACGTGTGTGGTTCTGCAGTTCTGCAGCTGGATATATCTCGCTCATTGCCGCCGGCTCTCATTGAAAATGAATGACTACCGGCTACTTTGACGCTCTCGCCGCTTTCGGTATGAACGTACAGTAACAGTTTGCAGTGCTATATCGTCTATGTTGGTGTTGTATATTACGCTACAAACACCTTGTAATAAACTGCAGCTGATTTTCTGTTATTTTGCAGACTTATTTCTCTAGATATCATTATTTCTTATACATTATATTATTCCACACTATTAAATGCAATTAAAAGTCTCTTTGTTGAACTGTAGAGTTGAATTTTCAACATTAAAGGTGGACAGAGCAGAGATCAACATCCCATAATGCGATTCACAACCACAAATAAACACAAAACACACACTAAAACACAGAGCCTGTTCATTAACAGACATTATTTACAGTTTACAAGCTCTCAGTTTCCGTCAAGAGCAGCTGAACGCGACTGTTTATTTGCACACCATTTTCCCCTTTATTTATCATCATATGTTTGTGCCACTCGAGCCATTATGCTGTTTGTTTTGGTTCACTTGTTGTCATTTTCTGACTGTGTCTATATATTAATCTCCTCTTTTTATTAGACTGTGCGCCTGTTGCATCGCCCACTGTGAACAACAGCAGGTTTTATTTAACGCACACACATACAAACACACACAATTAAATACAGTTAAATGCAAATTGTTTGCCCTCCTGTGTAGTTTTAATTCTTTTTAAAATATTTCCTATGTGATGGTACAACAATAGTTTTAATAAATAATTTCTTTTATCTTTGCCGTGATGATAGTACTTAATATCTCACTTAAGATACTAGTATTTAAAGGCTTAACCAGGTTGATTTGGTGAAAGATAAGGTCAAATAAGGCTAATTAGACAAGACATTGTAAAACAGTGATTTGTTCTGTAGACAATCAAATCTAATAATATTGATGACAGCCGTTTATATATAGGTCTATATATGTATAGCCTTTGGTGGCACGGTGGCTCAGTGGTTAGCACTGAGCCACCGGTTTCCCGCACAGTTTAAACACATGCACTGTTGGGGAATTGTATGAACTAAACTGGCCGTAGTATTTGAATGTTTGTGTGTGTGTGTGAATGAGTGTGTATGGGTGTTTCCCAGCACTGGGTTGCGACTGAAAGGGCATCCACTGCGTAAAGCGTATACTGGAATAGTTGGCGGTTCATTCCGCTGTGGCAACCTCTGATAAATAAAGGGTCTAAGCCGAAGGAAAATGAATGTACGAATGAATGAATGAATGGATGTATAGACTCTCTCCAGAAGACAAATATAATAGGAAATACTGTTTAAAAATTTCCTTGCTCTGTTAAACATCGCTTGGGAAATATTTCACAGAAGGGCTTATACCATTGTCTTTAACTGTATATATTTCAGTGAGATTTTAAGACTAATTTAAAGTAAGAGCTGTTTCCGAAATTTCCCCCCCTACACCCTTAAATTGAGTTTACTTCATAATGTCCAGTTTGGATTCTGACATTATGATTTGCACTCAATTAATCCCACAATGCATGGCATTAATGAGTGTACAACCCATGCACACTCAAACACAGAACAGGGTCTAAAAGGGATACAGCTGCAGATACGTCAATATAGTGCAATTTTTGTGACACTGTACAACAATAATTAACATATTTACATTACTTTGAGTGTTGGGGTGGGGATAAGTGTTAATACAACACAATTTCATGGGTAATTTAATACATAATATGACTATTACTCTGCATTACTGTTTTTACATTACTGTGAGTGTTGGGGTAGTATAAAATACAATTTAATGGGTAATTTAATAAGTAATATGATTATTACTCTGTATAATTACTGTTTTTACATTTACTGTGGTGGTTAAGTTTAGGGTTGGGGTAGAGGGAGATATTAATAAAATACAATTAATGGGTTCATTTAATAAATAATATGAATAATTTAATAAATAATATGAATTAGGGTTAATTTAATAAATAATATGAATAATTTTGCCTATAGCACTTATTCATTGTTGCTCTTAGTTGTGTAAATTGCTTCCTTGTCCTCATTTGTAAGTCGCTTTGGATAAAAGCGTCTGCTAAATGACTAAATGTAAATGTAATGAATAATTCTTGCAACTTTCATCTGCAGCTGCTGTATCTCTTTTAGTAACAGCGCTAAATTAATTTCCGCATCTCACCACTAGATGGCGTTTAAAGCGCAATATTATTGGTGTAAATTTCAAAATAAAATATAAATTCGTTTAAGTAACATTTGTACAAAAACCACAAAGCAGCATCTCTTCAGTGCACTCCTTCAAGTGGACTATATTAGTGGACTAATGTAGGGAATATTGAATGAGGCAACCCAGGCTCACTCTGAAAACGTACCCCTATATACATTTCTGGAGAGTGCCAAATACAGCTCAGGATCTACATTTTTTGCAGTTTTTGTTTTCACGTATCCACCAGAGGGCACTGTGTATGCTTTTTCAGATCTGAAATTTCTCTCGCGGGTGCCATTGGCGCCTGCTGTTCTCGTGTAACTCCACCAGAGCCCGATGTTGACTGACTGATCGACTGACCCACCCTCCTCCTTCCCTTAACCCAACCAATAGTGTTTTCAAAAGCACCAATTGACCCGCCCACCCACTTCCCTAAACCTAACTGACAGTTTTAAAAAGCAATCCAGAAAAAGAAAAACCCACGCCTGATTTTTACGTTTTCAGATTTTACCCCGTTCTCACCGTGTTATTTACTTGTTTATTTAGTTTGTTTTGCATTTTGTGTTTGTTGTATCTGCTTTCTGGAACTGTTCTTCGCCAAACTTGAAACTCCTCTCTGCATCTCAAGTCCGCCAGCATACATGGTGAGCTACTGGACAAACTGGTAACAGCGGAAAAGCCATATGAACGTAAGCGGTCAGCGTGAAAAGGAACGGCGTCACCTGTCCCGTAGCATTCGGTTTAAAGACTAAACGCAGCCATACGTACTTCTGGCTACATAATTCGTGATCTCCAGAAATGTATATAGGAGCTACATTTACAGAATGAGCCTATGAGGGTATAGGGGGTAATCGGATCTGGATGCAGACTTGGATTTGCAAGCTGAGACTGCATATCTCAGAGATGCAACGTTAGACACAATGCACTCAAGATTCACTGCACATAATTTAGCAAAACAAGTGTAAATTGTCTCTGCATGTGAAAATAATAATGCATTTTGCAATGTTTAAATAAATAAGATTTAAAGATGTGGCGTGAGGTCATTCTCTGTAGACAAAATATTATATTAGATATTATAAACAGTTGTGGACGTTTACAAAGCCTCTAATCAAATGTATTGTTATACAATCACTAGTATAAATAAATGCAAATGCCTATTTTGTGAAATGTACAATAGTTGACTTTCTTGGAAATAAAGTTATATTTATTCAAACAAAGACATTGTGCATCTTTCTAAATATGTTTCACTGTTAACAAACAACACGACTGCAAGATTAACACTATAAATACTAGTTATAAATGCTGTAAATACTAAAGTTTTGTCTTTGCCTCATTTAATAAGCAATAAAAGACAATTCATTTAATTGATTTATTACATGTTGTAGACTATCATTGTCAGAATAGTAATGTATAATCATCATCATAATGATAATAGTTATAATAATAATTATTATACTATGACTACTTCTACTAATAAAAATAATAATTGATTTTATTATTACTATTATTTTTTGCTGCTGAATATCAGTCTGAACTTCAAATAAAAATTATATATAGCTGCAGTAATATTGGACCACAGTTATAATTGAAGTGCAGTACATAATTTTAATTCATTCATTTTCATCCGCTTATCCGGGGCCGGGTCGCGGGGGCAGGAGTTTTAGGAGAGAATCCCAGACCTACCTCTCCCCAGACACTTCCTCCAGCTCCTCCGTGGGGATCCCAAGGTGTTCTCGGGCCAGCCGAGAGATATAGTCCCTCCAGTGTGTTCTGGGTCTTCCCTGTGGCCTCCCCCCGGTGAGATATGACTGGAAAATATGAAAGTAAATCAGTTGCGAAACTCGAGAGCTTGCAAATGTAAATGTGAGCACTTGTGATAATAATATTTGTATGTGTAGGTTGAAATGTACACTTACAGCTCTGATGTGAACAGCTGAAATCCTCGATTTGCACACACACACAACAATCCACACACTTGTGTTTTAAATTGGAAGTTGCAGATTAATAGTTGTGTATTTGTAAAATGTCATTCACAAATACAAAGTGACAGACACACGTGTGCAAGGCAAATTTGATTGCATCTTTCCTCTACAACCACAGGTCGGCACTCACAACCTCTCAGATTCGTCAGTACAACTACAAATCTCCCGCGCTCTGACTTTTGCCACACATCTCCCGCGATCTCTGTAGCAGAACCAATGACTGTAAAAAATATGGACGACGCGACAGCCCTTTTTCCCATTGAACGCCTTGAGGGCAAAACGCCTGCTTGACGGGCACAAACTGTCGCAAAAGACTGCTGAAATTGGAGCCAGACATGCGCAGAAGGATTGTCTGATGGAGCCAGAGGAGGAGCCGCGAAAATGAGCAGAGTCGAGCTTCCAACCAAACGCTTTATGTAAAATCAACTACGCCCCCCGAACTTCTCAGCATGCGTTTGCTGTCATATCAACACAAATGGATGTAATAACGTTAACAAATATGAGGGTTTTATATATTTAATCGCGCCAGCTCCAGGCCGCAGCGCATAACTTAAGTTACTCGCGGCGTCGCGGGCTGATTCCGGCTCGCATGCGGCAGCGCCTGCTCGCTCGGCCGCCGCATCTGGCTCGATTGACTCGGGCTGGAATTGGGCAGTGAGTCCAGGCATCCGGAGTAGGTCCAGCAGAGGTAACATTAGTCAGTCTGAGCTCTAAGAGATAAGTCTCCGGCAGGCGAGAATCTAGCCGGAACTGTGTTTTGCTATTTGGGTGGCTAGGCGTGTATCAGCAAACTAATAAAGCCCGAAAAAAGCCCTGAACTTAGCGAATAAACAGTGTTCCACCAGGATCATGTATGTCAGAAACTATAGTTTACTGCTGAACTCATTTTGTCATTGTAAAATAACACAGAAATCGAATAATAACACTTCAGTCTACTTCAGTCTCCTGCCGAAGCTCAGACGCCGCGCTTTGAGAAACTGTCAATCACAGCTGTCAATCACGATGACACGCCCAGCATTAAATTACTGCTAAAAACAAACTGTTTACAAAAATGAAGATCTGCACCTATTTTAGCACAATAAACAGTGCCTTAATCCACCAGAACTATCTTTCGGGACATTTTATTGCAAGTGTAATATTTTTTTTTATTTGGGCTCAAGTCTCCTTCATTAACACGGAGGAGGCGGGCTTTATGACTTGTACTGCAGCCAGCCCCCAGGGGGCGATCTAACGGCCGAAACCTTCACTCAAACGTAGGCTTGCGGCACACTTGAGCAGAACTCATCTGAGCACTCGCAGATGCAGAGGCGTGAGCAGCGCGGGGCAGGGGAGGGGCGGGACAGGTGTAAAGCTGTTTGATTGGCTGATGCCTGACCAATGAACAATGCCAGCAGCCAACAGGACTGAGGTGCAAAATAATAATTTCCCACGATTATTTCATTAGTTAGGGTTTATTTAAACTCTTTTCTGAAGAGATTCTTGTTAAAAATCATAAATTCTACTGTAATGTACATACCAGTAAAAGAGCAGCAAAGCCAGTTTATTGGCTAGAGCCAGCCAATGAGATGGGGCGTTTCTGTTTGTCAGCACACAGGGCAGCTCACGTTGTTGGAGGCCTCGAGCAATCAGAGGGTAAGTTATGATTTTTAATAATTATCTATATGGTCAATACTGTTAGCTAAGCTAAGGACTGTGCTGGGTGCTTCTCTTGTTTGTTTCTTATATAAGAAAACAGTTATGAGTTATCTAGGAGCTGCTTTCAATCATGTTATATGGTTCTAAATATACGATTCAACCCACATGAAATAAGAAGTTGTAATAGCATTTATAGTAAACAATATTACGTTTTTAAACCATACTAACTATAATAAACTGTATTATACTGTATATATTGCAGTATCTACAACTTTGTTAATGAATGCAACAGCACACTGTAGTATTAACTAGCATGAACTTTAAAGAATTGAAGTATACTTTATATGTAAAACCTAATACATTTTAAAGCAGTTTCATTTCTTTCTAATTTATACATCTACATGCATTACATCTGATTTAGGTCCAGAACTTGCATCCTTCAACATGATATGTGTGTTCAAAGGAAGAGCAACTAGGTGAGGGAGACAGTGTCCATCGCTCGGCTGAGGGTCCACTTTGAGCATCTCATCTGCAGGGTTAAGCAACATAAGCTGAACAGTCATCATCTCTCTCTATTACAGCGAGCATCAACCAGCTTTACACAATGGCTTGCTTTCTGACCATTAGTATAGGCTTGAGCAAAGTATTAAAGAGGAGATAACATTTGATGGGTAATGATGAAGTTGGATTTACCACCTCCATCTCATTATGAACAAGGAAAAACCCTGAAATATTTCAATACAAGTAACTAGACATTTGCACTGCACTTATTTGCACTGTAAATTTTATTTGACAAATTACATTCCCTTACAGAACAGGTGTCAAACTCAGTTCCTGGAGGGCTGCAGCTTTGCAAAGTTTAGTTCTAACCCTAATTAAACACACCTGATCAAACTAATTGAGTCCTTCAGGTTTGTTTGAAACTTTCACTTAAGTGTTTTAAAGCAGGGTTGCAACTAAAAACGTGCAGGGTTACGGCCCTTCAGGAACTGAGTTTGACACCCCTGCCTTACAGTAAAGTGTAAAAATACTACATTAAACAATTATCAAAATAAAAGTTGTGTTTGTGGGTGAGTGTGTGTTTTGTTCAAATCTGTAGTCATCTTGGCAGGTAAAAAGAGAAAATAAATGGTCGGCTTCCTCTTGAATGATCTGAATCATTTTGAAGTGTTTGTAGATGAGCTGGATCATCATGTCATCTTTAGCATAAATAACATCCTTTTCAAGCTATGCAGCTTCTCTGAGTTCCTCATCGACTTGAAACATGCTGATCTCTCCTGTCACTCCATCCTTACAGGAAACTGAGAAATAAAGGTAGTAACTTTCATAATTAAAAAAGTGATATAAAGGACACACTGTACACAAACATGTAAATAGATAGATGGATAGATAGATATGATGCAGGTTATAATAACAAAAACCGGTATGATCTGTAAGAAACTGAAACGCCTAGTGTTATTTTTAATTGCTATTAATGTGTGCGTGTGTGTAAATATACTTCAATTCATTAAAGTTCATGCTAGTTAATACTACAGTGTGCTGTTGCATTCATTAACAAAGTTGTAGATACTGCAATATATACAGTATAATACAGTTTACTATAGTTAGTTTGGTTCAAAAACGTAATATTGTTTACTATAAATGCTATTACAACTTCTTATTTCATGTGGGTTGAATCGTATATTTAGAACCATATAACATGATTGAAAGCAGCTCCTAGATAACTCATAACTGTTTTCTTATATAAGAAACAAACAAGAGAAGCACCCAGCACAGTCCTTAGCTTAGCTAACAGTATTGACCATATAGATAATTATTAAAAATCATAACTTACCCTCTGATTGCTCGAGGCCTCCAACAACGTGAGCTGCCCTGTGTGCTGACAAACAGAAACGCCCCATCTCATTGGCTGGCTCTAGCCAATAAACTGGCTTTGCTGCTCTTTTACTGGTATGTACATTTCCACAGAATTTATGATTTTTAACAAGAATCTCTTCAGAAAAGAGTTGAAATAAACCCTAACTAATGAAATAATCGTGGGAAATGATTATTTTGCACCTCAGTCCTGTTGGCTGCTGGCATTGTTCATTGGTCAGGCATCAGCCAATCAAACAGCTTTACACCTGTCCCGCCCCTCCACTGCCCCGCGCTGCTCACGCCTCTGCATCTGCGAGTGCTCAGATGAGTTCTGCTACAGAGATCGCGGGAGATGTGTGGCAAAAGTCAGAGCGCGGGAGATTTGTAGTTGTACTGACAAAACTGAGAGGTTGTGAGTGCCGACCTGTGGTTGTAGAGCAAAGATGCAATCAAATTTGCCTTGCACACGTGTGTCTGTCACTTTGTATTTGTGAATGACATTTTACAAATACACAACTATTAATCTGCAACTTCCAATTTAAAACACAAGTGTGTGGATTGTTGTGTGTGTGTGCAAATCGAGGATTTCAGCTGTTCACATCAGAGCTGTAAGCAGGGCCGGATTAACCAATGGGCCTTATGCGCACCAGGGGCCCCTGCGAGGGGGGAGAAAAAAAAAAGACAATTTCGGAGTGTCTTTTTAGGCTAATTGCAAATAGCGCATCTAGTTGGACTAAACTATTCAGGGTTTACGCCCATCGATGCCTAATTGATAGAGATAAGATGAGTAAAGAGCAGTAAACTAACACAGCCGCAGTAGCGCACCTTGTTAGACACACGGCATCATCTTTTGACGCGATTAATCATAATATCGGTTCGAATCCACCATCAGCTGAACTCGTGCTACTTTTTTTCTCCCCGTTACATATCAGATTGGAAATATATTTATTTTTAACAGGAAAGAAACATTTTTTTTAAATAATGCAAATGTGATATAAAGTCACAAGTGTCTCGTGGGTATTTAATAATGTTTAGCCTTATTATAGGCGCCTGCCGCGCCTCCCTCTCTTCAAAAACTCTATTGCTCAGACAACTGTATTTCCTCTGAGCAAAAAAAATCTCGATCACATATTAATATTATTATTATATTTAAATTGCCTTTCTTTCTTTAACTAAACAGAATGCTGTAATTGGTCAAGTGCGGAAACGTCAGTTTTGTAATATCCGGCACTAAACTGAGCGGACTTTAGTGTAACGTTATATCTGTCATAGATCAAAAATGAGTGGACAAGTGGATTTAGCAAACGCGACAGAAAGAGGAGAGGAGGCATCTTCATTGAGGCATTTTCCATACACACCTTCTTTAAACAGACCCGTGATCAGGAGAATGAGGGTACAGAAGAAGACGTTAACTTTAAATGATGAGTAGCTAGCATTAACCAGGCGGAGGAGGCTAACGGCAGCGCAGCGCGGACTGGATTCATCGTGTGAGAGACAGACAGAAAGGGAGAGAGAGAGAGAGAGAAAGGCCCAGAAGAGGAGAGAGAGGGGAGAGAAGAGGTATAGTGTCTGTGATTTCGGATACTTTTAGGTTTATAATCAAGTCTTCATCACGAGAAAAGTAGAGAAAATACAGGGAGAGGAGGAGAGAGACAGTAAATTAGTGTTTGTATTATGAAAGACTCAGATTCATAGAACTCAGATTCACAGAACTGTATATATATATATATATATATATATATATATATATATATATATATATATATATATATATGTAGTTTTAGCTATGAAGTTTTATTAGTATTTTTATTTAATGCTTTGAAAAATAATTTAAAACTTTGCAGACTATAAATACATATGTACTATATATCATTTATTTAAATATGTGGGCAACAAATTATAGATTCATTTTATTTAAAAATTATTATATTATTCTTATTTTTTAAATTCAACTAGGGTGCGGCCAGGTAGGGGGCCTTACAAGATAATGTGCCCAGGGGCCCCTGAGTTCTTAATCCGGGCCTGGCTGTAAGTGTACATTTCAACCTACACATACAAATATTATTATCACAAGTGCTCACATTTACATTTGCAAGCTCTCGAGTTTCGCAACTGATTTACCTTCATAGGAAAACCTCCCTAGGTAGGCGTCCAGGAGGCATCCGAAACAGATGCCCGAGCCACCTCAGCTGACTTCTCTGGATGTGGAGGAGCAGCGGCTCTACTCTGAGCTCCTCCCGGGTGTCAGAGCTCCTCACCCTGTCTATAAGAGTGCACCCTGCCAACTGTGAAGGAAACTCATTTCGGCCGCTTGTATCCGAGATCTTGTCCTTTTGGCCATGACCAAAAGCTCATGACCATGGGTGAGAGTAGGAACGTAGATTGACCGGTAAATCGAGAGCTTTGCCTTTCGGCTCAGCTCCTTCTTTACCACAACAGACCGGTACATCAACCGCATTACTGCTGCCACTGCACCAATCCGCCTGTCAATCTCACGCTCCATCCTTCCCTCACTCATCAACAAAAGCCCAACATACTCCTCCACCTGGGGTAAGGACTTTCTTCCTACCTGGAGATGGCAAACCACCAATATAATTTTTGCAATAACAATTTATTTATTTATTTATTTATTATTATTTATTTTTTGCTGCTGAATAACAGAACTTCAAATAAAAATCGTATACAGTAATATTACTTATAATATTATAAAAATTATATTATATATGTTATATTATATATAATATAACTTAAATTAGTTTAAAAAAAATCTGAATTTATTTTAATATATAAAAATAACAGAACTAAATTTGTATTAAAAATGTTGATAAAAGTTTGTTCGCTGTTCACTGTGTCCGTCTAATAGGAACTCAATCCTCTTTCTTCTGCGTTCCAGTCGGACACATTTACTGGAAGGGACAACAAAGGGGATCAGAGAGAAATTTCATTGCTATTTCAATTAATATTTGTATTTAGAAGCTGAATAATTGTACAAATGGCTGATGATGAAGATGATTACATGTCTGACGCTTTCCTCAACCAAATGTGAGTTTAAGAATTGACGTTTTTAGCGTCATACTTGTACAGTCAGAGTGAGTGTGTTTTCTCAGATGTAAACACGAATGAACGCAAAGTTATTTATGCCAAATAAATCAGTTGATTATATATTGTAGCTATATTTCATGGTTAATTAGTGAAAATCCGTTGAGAAATCTTATAAAAGCGCTGTTAATAAAAGTATAGAGAGTTATACATGACGAAACGTTATTTAGGAAATTCTGTGCTATTTTGATAGATATCGACATATAAATAACCTGTATGACACTAGTTACATGTGATTGGAAACATGAAATATTGCAGGAAATACAAATATATAAGCTCAGACGTGTCTTTGTTATTTTAGTATCACTCGTTTTCCTATAATATGCAGTTTATTTTTATGTGATAGACTTATGAAGTTTTTAAATATTAATTATTAAGAATTAATGTGTAGCACACATTACAAATAAGGTACAATAGCAAATAAATACAATAGCAAAAACAAAAAAAATTGAAAAAACATGCAGGATATTCATAATATAAAAAGGTAAACAAACGTGTCCGGTCAATATATTTATATATAATTTAAGTAAGTGAATAAATAAATAGCTGTATGTCAATTTTTATTACAAATTGCATAATATAGGTAATATTTGACATATAAATATTGTTAAACCTCTATAACACCAGATAAACGTGCATGTAAACATGAAGTACAGCAATAAATATAAGTTAGAAGTGTTATTTTGGTATCTCCTATTTTCTAAAGTATATATATATATATATATATATATATATATATATATATATATATATATATATATATATATATATATATATATATTATTTTTTATGATCTATTTATGCCAAAAACATAAAATGAAAGAAAAGAATAAAAAAAAAATGCATGCATTACAGTCATCTTAACACTTAATGCTGAAAAACAGAAACAACCATGTACAATTGAAATCAATATATTTAATAAATAAATTAAGAGCAGTATTTACACTCACCAGTCACTTTATTAGGTGCACCTTGCTAGTATCGGGTTGGACCCCTTTTGCCTTCAGAACTGCCTTAATCCTTCTGGCGTAGATTCAACAAGCTACTGGAAATATTCCTCAGAGATTTTGCTCCATATTGACATGATAGCATCACACAGTTGCTGCAGATTTGTCGGCTGCACATCCATGATGCCAATCTCCCGTTCCACCACATCCCAAAGCTGCTCTATTGGGTTGAGCTCTGGTGACTGTGGAGGCCATTTGAGTACAGTGAACTGTCGCTCACTGGATATTTCCTTTGTTTCAGACCATTCTCTGTCAACCCTAGAGATGGCTGAGCATGAAAATCCCAGTAGATCAGCAGTTTCTGAAATACACCAGCCCGTCTGGCACCAATACCCATGCCACATTCAAAGTCACTTAAATCCCCTTTCTTCCCCATTTTCACTTTGAACTGCAGCAGATCGTCTTGACCATGTCCACATGCCTTAATGCATTGAGTTGCTGCCATGTGATTGGCTGATTAGAAATTTGCATTAACAAGCAGTTGGACAGGTGTACCTTAAAAACTGGCCGGTGACTGTATATTTTTATTACAGGTTTAATATTATAGGTACTATGCTGTGTTCTTTACTAATCCCCGATGATTTCAATAGTTTAAAGTTTTCTATTATATCTATTCTTTTTATTACTATAATTTTAATGCATATCT
Source organism: Danio rerio (assembly GCF_049306965.1). NCBI lineage: Eukaryota > Metazoa > Chordata > Actinopteri > Cypriniformes > Danionidae > Danio > Danio rerio. The sequence continues at coordinate 54,040,866 of NC_133188.1, read as the reverse complement.
GCATGTTTAATATGTTTGTTTTTATTGTATTTGTAATTTGTCAAGGTCGCACTACATGATGTTGATATTCCCAGTTCCTGCTAAATACTGTAACATAAAATCCTCCTCAGTATCATATATGTTTATCTAAAATTATCTGGATAAATGTACAATGTGCTCCCAATAATACAATCAGAGGCAGGTCTTACAAATAATGTGAGTTATAGTGCAAATGTTCTACAAAAGCAGATCATCAACAGTTATAGCAAGTAAAATAAAATAAAACTGTTACTATTAACTTTATTGGCCACTTTTAGGGCAAACAAAATCCCCTTAATAGTGGACAATGAAGTTTAAAGTAACAGTAAGTATAGATTAACAGTAAATTGACTAAACATTTAACAAAATAACAGCCAATTTTAATTAATATTTGATGCTCTTCCAGCTCAGATGTTCGTCCTGGTGTCCCGATGGTCAAGCGTGTGAAGGAGGCTATAAAGAAAGAGGCTTTACATAAAGAAAAAAATATTCAAAACCGGCAGAAGAGCTTCAAAGAGCAGGAGAAGGAGAGTCGAGAAGCTGCGCTGCAGAGCTCCATAGGCAGCCAAAATAAAGGCTTCGCTCTGCTGCAGAAGATGGGATATAAGGCAGGACAGGGCCTGGGCAAAGAGGGTCAGTGATGGAGACTTTTATTTATAGTCCAGAAATACCCAAAACATAAGAGAGATTTGTTGATTAAAATATGATCATGCTGCAGGTGCTGGACGGGTCGAGCCGGTTCCTCTCAACATCAAAACAGGTCAGGAATATTCTGATTTTCACATTATTAGTTATTTATGAACTGTAAATGTTTCTGGTTACATAACACAGTTCAAGAAGTATTCGCCCTCCTGTTAGTTTTCTATTTCTTATATTTACCAAATGATGTTGAACAGATTTAGGAAATGTTCACAGTATGTCTGATAATATTTTTTCTTCTGGAGAAACTCTTATTTGTTTTATTTCGACTAGAATAAAAGCAGTTTTTAATTGTTTTGAACCCATTTTAAGGTCAATATTATTAGCTCCCTTAAGCAATATTTGTTTTGGATTGTCTGCAGACAAACCACTGTTATACAATGACTTGCCTAATTACCCTAACTTTACCCTAATTACCCTAGTTAAGCCTTTAAATGTCACTTTAAGCTGAATTCTAGTATCTTGTAGACTATCTAGTCTAATATTATTTACTGTCATCATGGCAAAGTTCAAATAAATCAGTTATTAGAAATTCTCCCTGCGTTGGCGTGGGTTTTCTCCGGGTGCTCCAGTTTTCCCCACAGGTACAGGTGAATTGGGTAGGGTGAGGGTTCCGTAGTGTATGAGTGTGTGTGTGAATGTCTGTGGTGGATGTTTCCCAGAGATGGGTTGCGGCTGGAAGGGCATTCGCTGCGTAAAAAATGTGCTGGATAAGTTGGCGGTTCTTCATTCTTGTATTCATATATGCCGAACACTGTATAAACTGCAGATTTAAAATGAAAAAATATAAAACTTAATGAAAGAGAAATAAATCATTGAATTGTGAACAACTTACTGCTGTTGTGTAAATAAAATGTATCCATTAAAAACGTAACTGTAGTCTGATTATGAGTACTTTAAAAAGTAATTAACTCTAATTAAAAGTACTTTTTAGAGTACTTTAAGATTTTTGGAGTCTGATTACATAATCCAGATTGCATACATTCATTTTCCTTCGGCTTAGTCTCTTACAGCGAAATGAACCGCCAACTATTCCAGCAAATGTTTTACACAGTGGATGCCCTACCAGCTGCAACCCAGTGCTGGGAAACACCCATACCCATATTAAATGTACTTATTAACCAGCTCTGGAAATGCTGCTGTTTCCACATGTTGTGATCAGACAGAGGCGGGATTGGGATGGAAGAAGTCAAGAAGAGAAAAGCAGACGAGGAACTCCAGAACTACAGAAGAAAAGTCCACATGAAACAACATTTGGAGAAGAAATCAATAGAGGATTTCAGGTATTTGATGATGATTTGTATCCAATTCTATAAATATAACCCCATAAATAAATAACAGTGATCAAACTTTGCTGTTATACCTGTTGCACACAATCTACTACACTCATTCATTCATTTTCCTTCAGCTTAGTGCCTTATTTATAAAGAGTCGCCAAAGTGAAATAAACCGCCAACTATTCCAGAATATGTTTTACGCACCTTCCAGCTGCAACCCAGTACAGGGAAACACCCATACACACTCATTCATCTGCTGTTTCTCGTCCAAAAATCAACAAATTGTTAAATTAAAGCAGTATTTTCTAGACAAGTAAAAATATTGTCTTGTTTTCAGAAATAATAAGTCAAAATTAAATGAATTTCTACTTAAAATAAGCAACATAATCTGATTTCAAAGCGAAAAACAAGATTATTTTGCTTGTTTTAAGGAAATACTTTGACATTATTTCTAAAAACAAGACATTATATTTTGCTAGAAAATGCTTCTTTATCAAATGTTCACTTCATTTAATAATATAAATGTAAAGAAAGTTTCATATTGTTAGTAATATTTGAAGATCAACACATACTGGAATTAGCCAGCTTAGGGTGCTTTCACACCTATACTTTTGTTTCGGAACGTGTCTCGTTTGCCCAGTTAGCGCGGTTCGATTGGCATATGTGAACAGGGCAATCGCGCTCTGTTCCGTGCCAAAGTAATCGCTCTGAGATCGTTTGAATGCGGTGGTCTCGGCTCGATTGAAACGAACCCTGGAGCGGTTCGATTGCAGTGAGAAAGCGATCCGATCCGAGCGCGGTTATATCACAGTGTTTTATGGATATGTAATAGGCATACGGCTACATGCAGAGAGAATTATGAGTAGGGCGGGAAGTTTTGCGAGTCTCCGGATGCCCGCAAACGAGTGATGATCTCCCGGTAATCTCGCGTCTCCCTCCCGGTCCTCAAATAGGCATCGTCGCGCACCCTTCTCACCCCTCCCCACCGCATCTCTCCTCAGACACGTCGCGCGCCCGCACCCTGTCAATCACCACCAAACCACCACCTCTCCTGACAGCTGAGCGGGACGCTGCAAAATAAACCCTGACACCCTGACCAATGTGAGGAGAGTTTACCCGCACGTGACTTGTTTTAGCTCTTTAAGTCCGATTAGAAACTTTGCAGTGTGAAAGCGAACCGCTCCAAGAGCAAAGAGCAACAATGTAACAATTTTAATCCCTGTTTCAGAACAACTGAATCGATTCACAGGTGTGAAAGCACCCTTAATGTTTATTTGATTAGGTATACATCTCTTGTTTAAAATATCCTGAGTATGAAATATGATCATCGTCAGGCATTTGAGGAAGGTTTATTTCCAGAACACTTACTTTCTCTGTTGGCCAGCGTTAATATGATCTTCCTGAGCCTTTAACATGTCTCAAAACTTTTGAGGAAGTTTTTATTTTTTTTAATGTAATGTGTATTTATATAGTGCATTTATCGTGTATGGTCATACATCCACAGTGATAGAGGCAATTCAGAGGATGGGGATGATTAGGATGGTAAGGGCCGATTCCGTGAATTTGGTCAGGACACCGAGGTTACACTCCTACTCTTTACCAGAAGTGCCATGAGATTAAATGTCCTATCCGAAAGATGACGCTCACTGACACTATGGTGTACCTATACTGGGGGCATTAGGACTCGCACAGACCGCAGGTTGAGCGCCCCCTGCTGGCCTTACTAACACCACTTACAGCAGAAACCTAGTGTTCCCTAGTGGTCTCCCATCCAGGCCCAGCTTAGCTTCACTGAGTAACCAGTCTTGGGCTGCAGGGTGATACGGCTGTGATAATGTCTCAATCATTATTGAATTTATTGCATTTTATATTTTGAAACTGGAGAACTTTGATCATAACTCTGTAAAATATTAAACATAATGCATTAAATATCATCCTACTAAGACATATAATTGGAGATATAGAGTGATGATATTTATATAAACAATATATGTTTATATATAACATTTTATGTGCAAGTAGCCTGTTTTATGGTTAAAAAGATGTCACTAGTTAACAAGCCATCAGAATGTCCTCATGCTGTTTATGTTTGTTTAAGTGTCAAAAATATGTAATCAATTAATTAAAATATCAATATTTATCATTCATTCATTCATTTTCCCTCGGCTTACTCCCTTTATTCCTCAGGGGTCACCACAGCAGTTTGAACCACCAATTGATCTAGCATATGTTTGACACTCCGGATGCCCTTCCAGCAGCAACCTAGTCTTGGGAAACCCACACACACTCATACATACGGCCAATTTAGTTCATCCAATTCCCCTATAGCGCTTGTGTTTGAACTGTGGGGGAAACTGGAGCACCCGGAGGAAACCCACGCCAACACAGGGAGAACATGCAAACTCCACACAGAAACAACAAATTGACCCAGCACGGACTCGAACCAGCAACTTTCTTGCTGAGAAGGGACAGTGCTATCCACTGAGCCACAATGTCGCCCTCCATATTTATTAAAAGTTTTTACAACACTAGTTGGCGAGGCAGTGGCGCAGTTGGTAGTGCTGTCGCCTCACATTAAGTGGGTCGCTGGTTCGAACCTCAGCTCAGTTGGCGTTTCTGTGTGGAGTTTGCATGTTCTCCCTGCCTTCGCGTGGGTTTCCTCCGGGTGCTCCGGTTTCCCCCACAGTCCAATGACATGCGGTACAGGTGAATTGGGTAGGCTCCCTAGTGTATGAATGTGTGTGTGTGAATGTGTGTGTGGATGTTTCCCAGAGATGGGTTGTGGCTGGAAGGGCATCCGCTGTGTAAAAACTTGCTGGATAAGTTGGCGGTTCATTCCGCTGTGGCGACCCCGGATTAATAAAGGGACTAAGCCGACAAGAAAATGAATGACAACACTAGTTTTTATTATCATCATTATTGTTCATGTTTATTTATAGGGTGCGTAAGAGAACAGAAAGAGAAGAGCGTCAAACACAGGGTGACTTGAGGAAGAGCCAGCGCGCATGTGAACAGCTGGACAACCAAAAGGTCACGCAAATCAAGACTTACAGCGGGGGAAATAAGTATTGAACACATTGTCATGTTTTTTTCCTGGGAATAAAATTTCTAAAGGAGCTGCTGACATGGAATTGAAGCAGATTTTGTTAAAAACCCAAACAATACAAACATCAAAATAAAACAGAACAAATATAGAAAATGAGTTCTGTGTAATAAGAAGGGAATGACAGGAGAAAGAGCTGAACTACTGAAACATTATTAATACTTTGTATAAAGGCTTTTGTTAATGATGGCAGCTTAAAGACGCCTCTCATATGGAGAATGAAGCCTGATGCATTGCTCAGGTGTGAGTTTCTCACAGACTACAACAGAGTGTCAAAATCGTGATGCTTCTGTGGGTGTCGTCTATCAGATCTGAGCTTTATTCTGTGTTCTCTATTGCACTGGGGTCAGGTGATTAGTGATGGGAAGTCCAGATCATTTTACTGACTCGGATCTTTGAGTCTCGTTCATCAAGATGAACGAATCTTTTTTCGAGTCATTTTGTTCATTTGGTTCAGTTTGCCAAAATATTATTAAAATGTTACGAATTGCTTCCAAACACATTTACAACTAGCTCAAAAGGTTGATTACACGACAAATAAGTCATAAATACAATACTATAAGCAGAAGAAAATAATAATCCAATGTTGACCTGCTCTTTTGTCTATGAAGGTATTGTTGTCTCTTTGCTCAGCTCACCTCTTCATGTCTTCAAATGTCAGGGGTTCATTCACGTTACACTGACAGTCACATATAATCTTAATCAATGCACAGTCTAAGCGGATAGGAGCCATGATCGTTCGTTCATCACGTGACTGAATGACTCAAACCCGAGGACTCGAGAGATGAACGGTTCAATTCTTTTTCCGGCTCTAAACACGTATGATTGGCCCGTGAGGAACGAGTGACTCAGACCCGATAGAGGACTCGAGAGGTGAGCGGATCAGTTCTTTTTCCGGCTCTAAACGCATATGATTGGCTTCTGCCAATGCGATGAAGACTTAAAATTAACAATACTACCTGAACAAATGTGTGCACGTGCGGATGAACGAATCACTCCCTGAGAGGACTCGTAGTTCCCGAGTCATATTGAAGATTCGTTCAAAATGAACAAATCGTTCATGAACGACGCATCATTACAGGTGATTGGCTGGGCCATTCTACAGCTTGATTTTCTTTCTCTGAAAGCATCTGAGAGTCTCCTCTGCTGTGTTTTGGATCATTGTCTTGCTGAAATGTCCACCCTGGTTTCATCTTCATCCTCATGCTAATGTAGATGTTGGACTGGAGCAGCTGATATTGATTTACACTGAGGAAGGGCAGAGGTTTGCTGAAGAACTACTGAGAGATTTCAGCTGCTGTCTGAATGCCGAACTACACCTTCCTTTCTTCATGTGTTTAATACTTTTTCCCTGTGTCATTTCATTTTATTATGCATAACTTCATTAGTAAATGAATTAGACTTGTTTTCTTTGCATATAAGAATTTATATTGTTGCTATTAACATCCAGGGGAAAATTCAAGTCAATGGCACCTTTAGAAATATGTTTTCTAAAAAATAATGGTGACGTGTTCCATGCTTGTTTTCTCTGTACTTGTGTTTTCGGCATTTCACATAACCAGAAATCAGCATGTTCACACGTCTGGCGCTGTGGTTGTTGTTTTAGGGGATCACAGTTCCCAGAGACTGCTGGTACTGGCCTGAAGTGGAGAAAAATGAAGAATCTGAGCTTCTGGAGGAGGAAATAAAAACTGAGGAGAGTGATGAAGAAGAGGAGCTGACTGTGAGTTACACTTCAGAGATACTGTTTATTGTGATTTATAATATGCAATCTAAGAGTGCAAAAGCGATCTGAAAGTTAGCTTGAAATCTAAATGTGCGATGCTTATTTTGCTAGCTTACATTGCTATTGTTACGGTGAATAATTAATCTGTGCAAGTTCATCTGCTGGGCAGCACGGTGGGTAGCGCAATCGGCTCACAGCAAGAAGGTCGCTGGTTCGAGCCTCGGCTGGGTCAGTTGGCATTTCTGTGTGGAGTTTGCATGTTCTCCCTGCGTTCGCGTGGGTTTCCTCCGGGTGCTCCGGTTTCCCCACAAGTTGGGTAAGCTAAATCTATCCATAGTGTTAGGTGTGAATGAGTGTTTCCCAATGATTGGTTGCCGTTGGGAGGGCATTCTCTGTGTAAAACATATGCTGGATAAGTTGGCGGTTCATTCCGCTGTGGCAAACCCGGATTAATAAAGGGACTCAAGCGAAAATAAAATAAATGAAAGTTAATCTGCTGAAATAAAAAGTTTGCTATGGTAATCTTTAATCCAAGTCTGAGCATCTGCTTTCGCGTATGGAGTTTTAGTTGTTCTGTTAACATCCGCATGAGGGTTTTTATGGCAACTGTATATTGATATGCAGTGATGCACAGAAGAATGGGCGACGCAGTGGCGGAGTGGGTAGCACATTCGCCTCACAGCAAGAAGGTCGCTGGTTCGAACCTCGGCTCAGTTGGCATTTCTGTGTGGAGTTTGCATGTTCTCCCTGCAGTCGCGTGGGTTTCCTCCAGGTGCTCCTGTTTCCCCCACAGTCCAAAGACATGCGGTACAGGTCAATTGGGTAAGCTAAATTGTCTGTAGTGTATGTGTATATGAGTGTGACAGGCCCAAACGACGAAAGGTGTAAACAAAGTCGTTATCATATGCAACTTGTTCCAAAAAAAAGAGCCGACCCCGCAATCATACGGGACAAAGGCCAAAGAAAAAGAAGAGTGATGCACAAAAGAAAGCCCCGCCCCCTACTCAATATTCACTTTCAGTTTTAGTTACATCAACATACTGAAATAAAAGTCTCAGCAACCTCCGGTTCAAGTAGACTTTAAGTTGCAAGGGAAATGTTAGGAAAAGCCAACAATACATAGTCACAATTATAGATTTTTCTTTTTTTTTTATGGCAAAAATCATTATTATATTAAGTAAAGATGATGTTTTATGAAGGCATTTCGTAAATGTTCGACTGTAAATGCATCAAAACACAATTTTTGCCAACTGGATCTAAACTGAGTTTTATTATATTTATTCATTCATTCATTCATTTTCCTTTCGGCTTATGAGCCGCCAACTTATCCAGCATATGTTTTACACAGCGGATGCCTTTCCAGCTGCAACCCAGTACTGGGAAACACCCATACGCTTTCACAATAACACACTCACACACTATGCCCAATTTAGTTAATCAATTCCCCTATAGTGCATGTGTTTGGACTGTGGGGGAAACCAGAGCACCCAGAGGAAACCATCACTTGTAAAAACATGCAAACTCCACACAGAAGTGCCAACTGACCCAGCCGGGATTCGAGCCAGCAACCTTCTTGCTGTGAGGCGACAGAGCTAACCACTGAGCCACTGAAATATTTCACAATATTTACCAATATTCATGTTTGCCCTCAGCCTTTAGATAAGCTGCAGTTTCTCACCTCATATCTGCGGGGAGTTCATTATTACTGCATCTGGTGCGGGACGGCATATAACGGTGAGAAGTGTTCACAAATCATCATTTATTTGATCAATTAAATATTTTAATCAGCAAGCACTGACATTTTCTCATTCAACAGATGAAGAGGATTTGGGTACGAATTGTCCTGGAGACACGGCAGCGGATCATGATGATTAAAACAACACAAATGCTTTGCTTTTAGGGTTTCTTTTCGTAGCTGTGTGTAATATTTATGTTTTCTTGTTGTTTCATTAAATATTGCAGTGATGTTTTGTTTAAAATGGTGTGATATGACTATTGACCATGATGCATCATGTAATTTTTTTATGTAAATGAATATCAAACAAATACAAAACTTTGTGGTTGCATAATTATTCTTTCCATTATGTTTGTACAATCCATTCCAGGGTGTGGTGATTTGTGTGACAGCTCTGTGCTAGTTATAGATGAACAAGTGCTAATTACTTAACAGGCAATATTACTTCCCAGTAATACTCCAGAGAAAATACCAGTCAGACTAAAGCATATCTAAATATTTAGATGTTCTTGGGTTTTGTAGGAAAAGTATATTTAAATTTTAATTCATATCTAAATACTTAGAGTTGGTCTTGGGTTTTGTAGGAAAAACTTAATACAATGTACTGATGTGTAATAGAAAACAATAAGAATATATATATATATATATATATAGAGAGAGAGAGAGAGAGAGAGAGAGAGAGAGAGAGAGAGAGAGAGAGATATTACATAATATATAAGCATCATTTAATTATAGAAATATATTTGAAATGTACCAATTATTTAAAAAAGAGTGATTTTACCAAATGAATCATTATTATACTTACTATGTTTTCTAGTACTTTTAATGTTTATTTATTATTTATTTTTTGTAACTTGCCAGTTTTTAAATAGACAAAAACATATTTTATATTAAAATTATTTATGTTCCAATCAAATCATTTATAACTCTTAAACATATTAAAGCAATTTTATTTAAGTATTTTGTCTTTTTATTAACATATTTGTTATTTTATTTTTTTATTTGACTTTTTATACATTTTTTGTTACATTACAATTTACATATTCGTGAAAATAAATTTTAAAAACTATAATATTTTATCTTACGAGCCTTAATGAACATTTATCATACTTTTAAATTAACTTTTTCATACATTTTTTTTTTTATTCATGGTTACTTGCTAAGTATGACAATTTCAAAACTGAATGGTAATATTAACAAAAATAAATCCAACTAAACCAATTATAACTACAAATGCATTGTTGTGCGTTTGTACAACTTGTGCACCTGTTAATTTATTACAGAATTGTCTCAAATCAATATAAGTTTCTGCTTCACCTCCTGACGATCATTTTTTATTAGATGGGCGTGGCGGATGAACACGCGTCGCTTTTGATTGGCCAATCCATTGTTTGTCGATGACGCAATTGCGGAAATCGAAACTTATTGATATGAAGAAATGAAAGTAAATTGGATGTCATTGTGAACTGACGCGAGTAGTACCGTGTAAAGGTGTAAAGGGAGTGTGCTCTTGTCTAGGAAATATGTGACTTTCACCTGCTGACTCATGTAAACACTCCGTCAATTCTGCTTCGTTTTATTCGGCATTCGCAATGGAGTCTCTGTCAGGGAATTATACTTCTCTGCTGAATGAGTATCAGCAGAAAACCCAATGCACTGTTGAGTTTGAGGAGGGACCCACTGATGGACCAAGCCACAATAAAAGGTATTAAATAAAGTATATTTTCTTTAGAGTCCATTCATTGGCTGTATAAAAGTCTGTTGCTGAAGGAACAGCTCGTGTGTTGTTTATGTGTCAGAAACTGCATTTATGGCATTATGGTTTTAATAAAAATCTGTGTTTTTTAGGTTTACTATGAGAGCTATTGTGAATGGACAGAAGTTTCCTGATGGTACTGGTAAAACCAAGAAGGAGGCAAAGCAAAATGCTGCTAAAAACGCCCTGGAAGGCTTGAAGAGCACTCACAGTGATGAACCGGTAGGTAAACAAATAGAAAAAACACGTTACAATAAGGGTGCATTAGTTAATGCATTAGTAAACATGAGTTAATAGTAAACAACACATCTGTTAAGCATTACTTAATCTTTGTTAATGTTAACTAAACCTATGTTGATGTGTTGATACATTAGTTAACACTAATAAATGTTAGTAAAGCATTAAATAATGTTGGAATAGTGTACAATTTACAATAAGGTTCCTAATTCCATTAATTAATGCTTTGCTAATTATTAATTATGCATGTAAAGAGTTAACAAGCATGAATAATTAAACTACAATTAGTGTGTATTAGTTAATGCATTAGTTAACATGAGTTAATAGTAAACAACACATCTGTTAAGCATTACCTAATCTTCGTTAATGTTAACTAATCCAATATTAATGTGGTTATACATTAGTTAATGCCTTAGTTAACATAAACAACTAGTAACACTTTAGATAAGGTTGGAGTTGTGTAAACTTTACAATGAGGTTAATAATTTCACTTGACTAATGCTTTGTTAATTATAAATCATGTTAGTAAAGATTTAACAAACATGAATAGGTAAATAACACTTTACAACAAGGGTGTATTAGTTAATGCATTAGTTAATAGTAAACAACACATCTGTTAAGCATTTCTTAATATTTGTTAACTAAACCTGTAATAGTGTGGTAATACATTAGTTAACACCTTAGTTGACAATTTAAGTAGCATTAAATAATGTTGGAATAGTTTAAACTTTACAATAAGGCTCCTAATTCCATCAACAAATGCTTTGTTAATTATAAATCATGTCAGTAAAAAATTAACAAACATGCATTACATGCAAAATGTGCTGATGTTTCCACTAACACTCCTAAATCACCATGGTATTCATATTTGTGAGCTCTTTAAATCACATAGACTTAATAATAATATAAATATATGTAATACACACGCATGCAGTTGGAATTATTAGCCCTGCTGTGAAATATTTATTCTTTTCCAAAAATTTCCAAATTCTAATTTGCCTAATTAACCTGGTTAAGCCTTTAGATGATGCTTAGCTTAGTCTCTTCATTAATCTGGGGTCGCCACAGCGGAATGAACCGCCAACTTATCCAGCATATGTTTTACACAGCGGATGCCCTTCCAGCTGCAACCCATCACTGGGAAACACCCATACACTATGGACAATTTAGCTTTCCCAATTAACCTATACCACATGTGTTTGGACTTGTGGGGGAAACCGGAGGAAACCCACGCCAACACAGGGAGAACATGCAAACTCTACACAGAAATGCCAACTGACCCAGCCGGGGCTCGAACCAGCGACCTTTTTGCTGTGAGGCGACAGTGCTAACCACTAAGCCCCCGTGCCGCCCATGCTGTTATTATGGCAAAGAGAAAAGAACTCAGTTATTAGAAATTAGTTAATAAAATGATTAAGTTTAGAAATGTGTTGAAAAAAAAGTCTTCCATTTATTGAACCGAAATTGGGGGGAAAATATACATAGGGACCAAATGTTTAATTTTTCATGTAATTAATCTTTGGCCAACACTATAATGAATGCATATGTCTTTGCAGACTCCTTCACCCGTTGAAAACATTTCAATTAGTAAAATAGCATCTCATCCGAATTACACCTGCTGGCTCAATGAGCATTCGCAGAAGAGCAGGTTAATGTTCAAGGCCTGCGAGTCGACTAAGATGGATCCAGGAAACCTCACCCGGTCAGTATTCAAGACATTTACACACACACATGATCATGTTTAAGGCAGAAATGCTCTTTAATAATGCAAATTCTCTGCTACTCAGGTTATGCACGTATGTGTGTAAGTATGTTTGCGATGATAAAGAGTTTCCTGAAGGTTATGGAAAAAATAAGAAGGAAGCCAAAGAGGCAGCGGCTCTTCGAGTTTATGAAGAGCTCAACAAAACACAAAATACAGAGGTAACACAGCAGTTACCAATGCAAATAAAAGTAAAAATATAAGTTAAGTAAAAACTCTTAAAGTTGTGGTTTTTGCTTTTTAAGGTCTTGGATGAGAACAGCAATAGAGCTCAGAGGTCAGAAACTACATCTTATAGGTGAGGTCATTTAATAAATGTAATATTTAATATTAATTTAGTGACATGAACAAAATGTTTAACAACATTACATCAAGTGTTGAAAATAGCAAAATTAAAACTGGTAAAAAGCATCTAAATAAATGTAAATCTAAATAATTAATCTGGAAGTAATCTGTTGTATATAAAAATGTAAATATTTTCTAAAGTAATTAGTTAAACTTTTAATAATAATAATAATAATAATAATAATAATAATAATAATAGCAATGTATGTTATGGATAATAATAATAAGTTATAAAAAATAATACTTATATATATATATATATATATATATATATATATATATATATATATATATATATATATATATATATATATATATATATTTATATAAAATTATATTTTGTGTGTGTAGAATTTACAGCAACAATTTATTTACAGGATTATTTCATCCTCCCATTACAATCAAAAACTTGCAATAATCACCAATACAAAAATAAATTAAATTAATTAGAAGACAACTATATATTATACATATATACACACATACACATGTAAGTATATACATAAACGTATACATATACAGTGCATGATGAAGAAATGTTTTTGGTTTTGTGACATTTATCAACAATTGCTTTTGTATACATATCACATACAGTTGAAGTCAGAATTATTAGCCCCGTTCTAATTTTTTTTTTCTTTTTAAATATTTCCCAAATAATGTTTAACAGATTCAGGAAATTTTCACAGTATGTTTGATAATATTTTTTCTTCTGGAGAAAGTCTGATTTGTTTTATTTAGGCTAGAATAAAAGCAGTTTTTAATTTTTTAAACACCATTTTAAGGTCAATATTATTTGCCCCTTTAAGCTATTTTTTTTCCGATAGTCTACAAAACAAACCATCGTTATACAATAACTTGCCTTATTACCCTAACCTGCCTAGTTAACCTAATTAACCTAGTTAAGCCTTTGAATGCCACTTTAAGCTGTATAGAAGTGTCTTAAAAAATATGAAGTGAAATTTTATTTACAGTCATCATGAAAATGATAAAATAAATCAGTTATTAGAAATGAGTTATTAAAACTATTATGATTAGAAATCTGTTGGAAAAATCTTCTCTCCGTTAAACAGAAATTGGGGGAAAAATAAACAAGCGGTCTAATAATTCAGGGGGGCTAATAATTCTGACTTCAACTGTATATATATAATAAGTATTTAACAGATTATTTTTCTATATTTTGCACATGTTGTGTTAGTTTATTTTGACATTTTGTCTTTTGTGCTAGCCTGGACCGCCGTTCGAGTGTTGCAGATGATTCTCGAAGCAGCACGCCTGACAACAACTACATCGCATATCTCAATAACTACTGCCAGAAGAAAAAACGTGTATATGACTTCAAATTAGTGGACAGAATAGGTCCTCCTCACAACCCAATGTAAGTCTCACACACATACAGTTGAATTCTGAGCTATTGTCCCCCCTGTATATTTTTCCCCAATTCCTTTGTTACAGAATGATTTGTTTTCAACACATTTATAAACATAATAGTTTTAATAATCATTTCTAATAGCTGATTTCTTTTCTCTTTGTCATGATGACAGCACATAATATTAGACTAGATGTTCTTCAAGACACTAGTATTCAGCATAAAGTGAAATTTAAAGGCTTAACTAGGTTAATTAGGGTAAAGTTAGGGTAATTAGGCAAGTCATTGTATAACAGTGGTTTGTTCTGTAGACTATCTAATTGTAACCAAAGGAGAGTCGGGTAACAACAGAGAGAGGATCCTCATGCATCTTTATTCAGAAATGTCAGACAGGCAATGGTCAAACACAGGAGCAAACGAGTACATACAGGGAAATTCAGAAGAATAGTCATGTCACAGGCAAATGGTTGATACAGGCCGCAGACAACGTAAACAAGGGAACAAGGCAAGGGTCAAACACTGAAAGACTGAACTAGGAGAACCATTTGTAATGTTACAGGTATAAACAAACAAGGATCAGCAATGTGTGTGTCAATGTGAGCAGTTTTTAAAGTCCATGTTAGATCAGCTCATAGCTGTGTGCTTGTGTGTAATTTACAATGATTCCGGAACAGGTGTGTGTGAGGTGCATGACGGGATATGTAGTTCATAAAGTGGCAGAATTGTAGTCCGGGTTAAGATGCATGTGTTTACCAGCGATATGCAAGCCTGGATCGCTGTGATCGTGACACTAGAACAAATATTGCTTAAGCGGGCTAATAATATTGACCTTAAAATTGTTTTTTTTTAAATTAAAAACTACTTTTATTCAAGCCGAAACAAAACAAATAAGACTTTTTCCAGAAGAAAAAATATTTTAGGAAATACTGTGAAAAACTCTTGAATCTGTTCAACATCATTTAGGAAATATCTGAAAAAGAAAAACAAAATTTACAGGAGGGCGAACAACATTAACTTCAACTGTATAATAAAATTCGACACCTAAAACATTTGCTCATTTATTCACCTTCTTTATTTAAATAAAAAACAATAAGTAATTTAATTAGGTTGAATTATTAGTCATTTATTAACTAATTTACATCTTTAATCTCGCTGTAATTTACATTGATTCAGACTGAGAATGTAAAACAGGCTTTTATTTTTTCAGATTTGTTTATAAAGTTGTGATGGACGGGAAGGAATACCCTGAAGCACAAGGAAGAAGCGCTAAAGAAGCGAAACAAAATGCAGCTCAACACGCTTGGAGTGAAATTCGGGATCAGTCTGGCTGGACCACACCAGTAGGAGGATTCAGAAACACTGTAAAGGCTTTCCACTATATGTTAATGACGTCATGTTCGTTAATACACATGCATGCTTTCAATTAACAGAGTTCTGAAGATGGCGCATTCTCACAATCCCAAGATACATGGTAAGTTATCACAATAATAATGCATTGTTTTATCATAATATATTATACTCCAGAAATGATTAATAATGCATTAAATCTAACAAAAATCATGCATGTATCTGGAGTAAACTTCTTGCAATCATATAATCCATAAAACATACCTGTAGTCTGATTACATATTATTCACACAATGGCAGACAGTCATTAATTCTCCAAATTTTTTACTTTTATTATTGAATATTTATTTTTCCCGTAATAAATATGTTGTTTATACACATTCGTGTAATGCTTTTGCAAAGTTGCTGTAGTTGTTTTTGTTAGTGTTTTTATATGAAATGTTTATGTCGCAGCTGACTTTGCTGTCAATTTCATCTTTTTCAGTATTAGTTTTTATAATGTTGCTGTTTTCTAAATGTACTTAATAATAAGTGAATAATTTAAGCCAGACCCTGCTGAAAAATCTAGCTTAAACCAGCCTAGGCTGGTTGGCTGGTTTTAGCTGGTCAACCAGCCTGGTTTTAGAGGGGTTTTGGCCACTTCCAGGCTGGTTTCCAGCCTGGTCTTAGCTGGTCAGGCTGGAAAATTACCAGCCAAATCCAGCTAAAACCAGCTTGACCAGCCTGGTTTAAGCTGGATATTGCTGGTTTTTTACTGGACTCCCAGCTTGGCTAGGCTGGTCAAGCTCGTTTTAGCTGGTCATCTCCCAGCCTGACCAGCTAAAACCAGGCTGGAAATTGCTGGAAACCAGCCTGGAAGTGGCCAAAACCCCTCTAAAACCAGCCTGGTCGACCAGCTAAAACCAGCCAACCAGCCTAGGCTGGTTTAAGCTGGATTTTTCAGCAGGGGACATGTCCAAACTTGGTCCTGGAGGGCCGGTGTCCTGCAAAGTTTAGTTTTAACCCCAATCAGACACACCTGGGCTAGCTAATAAAGCTCTTATGCTGCGGTCACACTGGGCTTTTCCACTCATAGACTTTCATTTATATGCACGTGAATACAGTATACTGTAAACGCAGGGTCATGCGTTAAGTTTCGCAGGTTGCTGCAGTGCAAAGTTCAAGCTTGGTAAACTCTGACCTATAAAATCGCATCCTTTGACTGCATGAGACCAGTCGAGGATCAAAACA
Organism: Danio rerio; assembly: GCF_049306965.1. Lineage (NCBI taxonomy): Eukaryota > Metazoa > Chordata > Actinopteri > Cypriniformes > Danionidae > Danio > Danio rerio. The sequence continues at coordinate 54,024,265 of NC_133188.1, read as the reverse complement.
TGACCTCTCTGGACAGAAATTTAAAACATGGAGCAATCGCTCGCTTTTTTAATGCCTAATCATCTTGTTTAATCCCGCCCCTTTTCGCAGCACCGCACCACTAAATTTCGAACGCACAAACTCTAGTGTGACCGCAGCTTAAGTAGGCTTTCTAGAAAAAGTGTTTCATAGTGTGAACACCCCTGATTTAAACTCACCATATGTGGTTTAGTGTTATTTAGAGTTATTCTCAGCCAGGGTTAGGTAAGTTACTTAAAAATGTAATTTATTACTAATTACATAATTAAAATTGTATTTAAACTACCTTCCAATGACATTATCTGTAAAGTAACTTAATTACTTGACTTAGTACTGCGTAAATTCTTATAAATCTCAAAGTAGGGCTGCACAATATATCGTTTGGGCATTGATATTGCAATGTGTGCGTCCACAATAGTCACATCGCAAGATTTGCAATGTTGTGTTGGGATTATAGCTGACCCAAAACCACAGGTCAACACACAAGAGATTTGAGTGAAAGCTAATCATGTGCATGTGTTTTTAAGGCCTTTGACTGTGTGAGCATTTATAGAGAGTTTAGAGCATTTTAATAGAAGTTTATTAAAGATTCAATTTAACAATTTATATGATAAAGACTATGTATTGTTAATTTACATTTTACTATTCAATTTCTGTAACCGAATACCGTAAGTCACTGTTTATTTACTTTCAATATTTTCTTCATTGTGTTTATTTATGACTGTAATTTGTTTATTATATGTACAGTTGCAATCAGAATTATTAAAGCCCCTGAATTATTAGCCCCTTTGTTTATTCTCCCCCCCCCTCCCCCACCAATTTCTGCTTAATGGAGAGAAGAACTTTTCTACCTATTTCTAATCATAATAGTTTTAATAACTCGTTTCTAATAACTGATTTATTTTATCGTTGCCATGATAACAGTAAATAATATTTAACAAGATAGTTTTCATGACACTTCTATACAGCTTAAAGTGACATTTAAAGGCTTAACTAGGTTAATTAGGTTAACTAGGCAGGTTAGGGTAATTAGGCAAGTTATTGTATGAGGAAATACTATGAACATTTCCTTGCTGTGTTAAACATCATTAGGGTAATATTTAAAAAAATAAAAATAAAAAAATTTCAAAGCGGGGCTAATAATTCTGACTTCAACTGTGTATAATAAATTACATAAACACATTTATATTTCACTCCCCTATAAAATCATCCCAATCAATCTAAAGTCTTTGCAAAAAAGAGCTATTTAAATAATTTTGTTATATTATATTATATTATATTATATTATATTATATTATATTATATTATATTATATTATATTATATTATATTATAGTAATATATATATCGCAGAGAAAATAATTTGCAGTGTCAATTTTTTCCAATATCGTGCAGCCCTATCTCAAAGTATACAGAATACAAATGAAACTCAGTTAATTTTATAAATGGGCCTTTAACCTTTTTTATAATTAACACAGAGATATGTCAAAACACGAAATGTTTCAAAGTAAGAATGACACCACATTTCTTAGAAATTGACATTAATTTCCTACAAAATTAATTGTTTCTTAAGCATGTGTGTTCATCCGACAAATCTAACGTTAGTTTGAAAAATCTAGTTATTCTGCAAATATATTTGCAAACCAAAATAAATGTACTGTATATTTGCAATTCCTTCCTGCTTGCCAGTATTTTAGGCAAGAATATTTTAGGTAACCAATTAAATTACCTAAAAATGAAAAGTAATCCCTTACTTTACTTTTTGAGTGGAAAAATAATTTAATTACATTAGCTAGTTACCTTCTAACTAATCACACCCAACACTGCTCTCAGCAAACACTAACAGTGAGGTATATTAGCATATGAATTGTGAAGTATTTACTGTCCATCATTGCACCAAGCTGTTGAGGCTCTTCTTGATGATCGAGATGAAGATATTTGTCAAAATAACACATGATTATCCCACTGCAATATATGTGACATCAAGCGTTAGCAAAAAAAGTAATCTAAAAGTAATCCAGAAGTAGTCTGATTACGTTACCATAAATATGTAATCTAACAGACTGACTATAATTTATGTCATGCAGTTTGAAATCAGATTACAATTGACAAGTAATCCATCCCCTCTGATATGATATAGAAATAAAATAAGAAACTGTTGATGTGTTTTGTAGTAAATCTGAAGACGTCCAGCGCTCAGCGAACGCCTCCAGCACAAGTAATTTCATCTCCTTCAGAGACTCTGCTGCTGCTGCCAGTTCTCCAATGGCCACCAGTCCTGTAAGTCGGTGTTGTTCTAATAACCTAGATAAGGCTTCTTTATTTGTTTACGTTTTAACCTTTGTGTACTGTTCAAATTGGCTGCTCTTTCATTATGTTGGGGGCTGTTTTTGCCCCATTGACTTCCATTACAATCACATTTTCTGATTGCAAAGCCATGACAGCATATAATCATGCATTCTTGATTGTTGCTGGTTTTCCCTCTTGGGAAGAGTGACAGTCTGTCATATTTAATGTTGATCATCCGTATGCAGCATTAACCCTTTAGATAGGCCTGTGCTACAAAAGTTAAAATTGAAAATTCTCAAAAACTCAACAATACACTCTGGGCAGATTGACTCCCTTTTGGTTATGTTGGGGGCTGTTTGTGCCCCATTGACGTCATTATAATCATATTTATCACATATATTTATATGCATTCTTGATTGTTGCTGGTTTTCCCTGTTGAGAAAAGGTAAAATGTGTCATTTTTACTGTTGATCACATATACATAATATACATAATTTTGATATCTTCTGAGCTGGATCTTGTATGGTTTGCATGTGTTTGTTTACGTTGTAAAGAAATTGTTTAGATGCAAACATACTGTAAATATATTAGAGTCTGTCCATTCTTTTAAAACCTGTACATTACATGTTGTATTTTAATGAATTCACTGATGTGTTGCAGTCTGTGAGCCTAGTGGATGTGAAGCCAAAAATAAAGTAAGCTCTTCCAACAGAATTCAAATAACAGAAGTTATATTTTTAACAATAACAACACTGATGTTAATGATTATATGTCTTTTATATTTCCTTTCTCTTTTAGATTAGCACCAAGATTTCTGTCACCAAACGGTCTGGACAGAAGTAAAGAGGTATTGGAAAATTATTTAGCAGGAAATAGGCCTGCAAATATGGTATTAGTCATCTGTGAATATAAGTTTCATGTTCTGTAACCAATAAAAAAATAATAAAGACACTATTATTTAGATTTTGTCTTGTATAATGAATATCTTCAGTAAAGTCAACCTAAAGTTCAGTAAAGAATACCCTTCCTACTGAGCTTCGTACAATCAGTGCCACTTTTTAAAGCCAAGCTTAAGACCCACTTGTTCAAAATGGCTTTGAATGCATAGTAGCTGTAATGTACGGAGATGAGGATCCACGTGCAGTTTATTAAAGAGTAGTCATGCAGGCAATGGTCAACAACAGGGACGAACAGGAGCATGTAGGACAATCCAAAAAGCATAGTCCAAAACAGGCAGAAGTTTAAGACAATAAACAATGCAAAGAGTCTAATACATGGTGGGACTAACAAGGAAAACCGCTTTGTAATGCTTCACTAGGAAAACAAGACTCCTCAAAGTGTGTGTAAATGTGAACAGTATATATAGTTTCCCAGCTGTGTGTGTAATCATTGGTGAACCGGAAACAGGTGTAGGTGAGGTGCATGACGGGATATGTAGTTCAAAAAGTGACAGAATTGTAGTTTGGGGGATGTTTACAAGCGATCTACAAGTCTGGATCGCTGGTGATCGTGACAGTAGCACGGCCACTTTTCTCTGTTTTAATGTTTTGCGGTTTGATTTTTCTTGGATTGTTTTTGCATCGTCAGCTTTTTTAGTTGCGCTGTATAATTTGTTTTACTGGTGTAAAGCACTTTGGTCAACCTTTGTTGTAGTAAGGTGCTATATAAATAAAGGATGATTAATTGATTGATTGATAAAGTTATAGTTGTGATATTAATAGGTCAATTTAAAAGGTAGCATAATGAAAATAGTGCAAATGTTATTGAAGTCTGTTTCCACTAAATAAAAATCATAATAAATCATAAATAAATAATATAAAAAATCATGTTTTGGGAAGTTGTAATTATTCGTTCATTTCCTTCGGCTTAGTCCCTTTATTAATCAGGGGTCGCCACAGTGGAATGAACCGCCAACTTATCCAGCAAATGTTTTATGCAGTGGATGCCCTTCCAGCTGCAACCCAGTACTGGGAAACATGCATACTCATTCATTTCACACACACTCATACACTACGGCCAATTTAGCTTATTCAATTAACCTATAGCGCATGTGTTTGGACTGTGGGGGAAACCGAAGGAAACCTACGCCAACATGAGTAGAACATGCAAACTCCACACAGAAACGCCAACTGACCCAGCCGGGACTCGAACCAGCGACCTTCTTGCTGTGAGGCCACAGAGCTAACCACTGAGCCACTGTACCGCCCAAGTTGTAATTATGACAAATTAAAATGATGTGTTATTCATGAGATAAAGTCATAACCGTTACATAAAAATAGTTTATTGATGGTATTCTGTTTTATTTAAACTTGGTATATCATATTGACTTTATAATACTTTTCTATGTGGTGGATGTTTATAATTGAATTATAAAAATGTGAATTGATTGTGTTTATGAAAGCAGTTTCAGCATTCTACAAACATAAGAAAGAGTTAATGTATTATTATTTGCTATTTTCTAAAGTTTCCTTTAATTTATTTCCAGGGTGGTCCTGACATGAAGGTACCAAACCCAGCAAAGGCATCTGGAGGTCAAACTCCAAACAGTGCTACTAAATCAAGGCAAATAATCATTCTTTCTCAATATCTATCAACAAAAATAATTCAATTAGAAATACATTTCTTAGAAGCTTTCATAATTATCTTTGTAGGTTTTTAGAAGACTTTGACTCAATAAATCCGATCGGGAAAGGTGGCTTTGGTCGAGTTTTCAAGGCAAGACGAAAGCTTGAGGACAAATATTATGCCGTGAAGATAGTGAAAAGTACAGAGTAAGTCATCCAGGTTTCTTTGTCTTCTAAGGTCTTAATTAATAACTGAATTGAATGAATAATTAATAATTGTTGCAAAAACTTGTTTTGTGTTTATCAGGGGTGTAACATTACATGCAAGCAGAACTGTTTGTTCTGATAATAATAATAATACATTTTATTTGTATAGCACTTTTCCAACATACATTCAACTCAAAGTGCCTCACAAACAACAACAACAACAACAACAACAACAACAAAACAACAACATTAAAATAGACCACATAAACTTGTCACATATACTCGGATAAAAGCATTCATGTACACAAAATATAAGCATATATCCACATGATCACACACACAATAGTCCTTACATTTGCAAGCACACATGCATATATACATAAATACATAAACCTACAACAATATAGATAAAATGGTTACACCTTACAAACTTGTGTATTCATACACAATTTTAAAAAGATGTGTCTTAACACGCTTTTTAAAAACACGAATACTAGGCAATTATTTTTGTCTTCAAGAGGGAGACGGTGACTAAAAGAAGTGCCGCCAGATTGCATTAGATTTACAGAGTAAAATTCTAAAAGTCCAGTGCTAGAAGAGCGTAGCAAGCGGTTTGGATTATATATTGATAAACAGTCAGAAATGTAGGAAGGTGTCATGTTGTGTAGTGCTTTTATAAACTAATAAAATTATCTTAAAATCTATCCTTTTGTGCACAGGTAACCAGTGTAATTCTTTTAATACTGGTTTGATGTGCTCTCGTTTCTTCAATTTCATTAAAACTCTGGCTGCTGCATTTTGTATCAATTGCAACTTCATTATAGAACCCTTAGGTAGACCAGTATAAATAGCATTGCAATAATCAAGCCGAGAGAAAATAAAAGCATGAATTAATTTCTTGGCATCATCAAAAGATAGGAAAGAACGAATTTTGGCAATATTTCTTAAACGATAAAAACAAGTTTTTGTAACTTGATTAATATGAGATTTAAAATTTAGATCACAATCGAAAATAACACCCAGGTTCTTTAATTATTTTTTGGATTTTGAACCTAAAAAACACAATTCTGCTTCAATCCTCTCTCGCTCAGGTTTTTTTTTTCCCACAATAAGAATTTCAGTTTTATCTTTATTTAACTTTTAAAAATTAGCAGTCATCCATTGAACAATATTGGACATGCAGTTGGACAAATTTTTCATGTAAAAACAAAACGGTGCTGCGTGTAAAAGTTGAAATATTTTTGTTCTTATTAATATATAAGAATATTGATAAATATGAATAAATATTATTGTTATATTCTTATATATCATCAAGCTGTCTAAAAATGAGGCACTGCTAAAGACACAAATGTTTAACAGTCATGAACGTCTGTCAAGCATGTTTACAGAGAAAAACAATGGAAAAACAAGTCTAAATGGAAATATAGATCTTAACTTTAATGCACAATTAATGTTTTATCTGGTGTTTTAGGTTAGAGTTTGGCTTAACCTTTGAAGGTTTAATACGGTCTCCTGATTATAACATTTTGTTTTACTTTATTGTGTTTAATTTGTTCTAAAGAACCTCCTGGATGTACTATATCCCTAAAATATCATCATCACCATACCTCTGATTTTACATTCACATCCTGCTTGTAATGTTTGGAACAGTTATGTAAGCCAGTGTGAGGGATTTAGAAATGTAGTAAATCTTTCTTATTGTCTACATTGTGACTGTATATGTGCTTTATTTCCTCAGGAAAGCTCGTCGTGAGGTTGGTGCTTTGGCTGATTTTAATAATCCCAACATCGTCCGCTACTTCTCGTCTTGGGAAGAGGACACAGCATACAAACACGAGTCGTCAGAGAGCTTCTCAGAGTAATGCACCAAACACAAGCATCTGCTCAAACTAACACAAGGCCTACAGGAATACTGTGTTTACTTTACTTTTTACTGTGTTTTTTACCACTTAGAGCAAGTTCACTACACAGACACAACACACTACATATATATATATATATATATATATATATATATATATATATATATATATATATATATATATATATATATATACATATAATGGGCATGGTAAAGAATAGGGATGTAACGGTATTGTAAAAACCGTCATACCACAATAGCAATTTTTTTCAATATTACTGTAGTCGCATGACTCGGTAAAACTATAGGTCTTCTGAGAAAATTTGCTCAGGCAAATGAAGCGAACGGGAGGTAGCGGAAACTACAATTTCGATCAGCCCAGGCGTGGTCATCATCCTTTGCGGTCTGTTGTCGCTACAGATCCAGTAATGTGGAAATGGAGTGTGTTGCTAGTAGCGGGGAAGAAAAAGAGCTGGAAATGATCGAACCTTAAGCGGGTTTTAAATGGGATGTGTGGAAGCATTTCGGTTTTCGGGGGGTTAAGCGCGCATACTCAAGAGCGGTGTTGTCGCGCGCCTAATGAAGGGCGGGACGGAGGGTGTGTCGCGTCGCGGGGGCACTTTTGATCATTTTGGAAGGGCATTTTCTATCCAAGACGAAAAAGGGCATGTGCACTGCACAGGTTGAGCCCTATGTGTGCACGTGCCTGCAAGTTGGGGAATACGACTAATAACAGTCATGGGGACTGCAGAAACACAGCACACTGTTCAGATTGATGCAGACAGTGACTTGTACCGCAAAGAGATCTCTATCTCACTCATGGTTTGTCCTCTCAAGTGGGGGAAAGACAATGCACAACGCTACCCTCTGCTGTCAACCTGGGCCAAGTCATATCTCTGTCCCAGAAACCTCAGTCCCAAATGAGAGGGTTTTTTCTGTTGCAGGGGACATTGTAAATGCCCAGAGATACCAGCTTTTACCAGATTATATTTATATGATAATTTTCCTTAAAACCCATCTCTATCTAAGTGAGTGAGTGATTAAATGTTGAATGTGATGAGTTTTCAACAATACTAAATTGAAACTTTTGAAATTTTTTTACATGGTTTAATAATTTTTTGTTATTAAAATTGAAAAATTGAAGTTCCTGTTTCGAAACTTACAGATAGATGGCTAATTTGTATGTCTTTGACACTTTTGGTACTTTTTTGGGGTATTTTCATTAGATTTGTTTTTCTTGTAAATGATTCAATAAATACCGTACCGTGACATTCATACCGAGGTATTACCGTACCGTGAAATTCTGATACCGTTACATCCCTAGTAATGAACCATAATGTGTGTGGCTGCAGTTTTAGCCTCTGTAGAACTCAGCCAGTGTTGGACAGTTGCATCGCTACAAGTAGTGATGCTACTAGCTTAACTACATTTCTCAGTAGCGTAGTGGTAGCATTGCTACTTTCTAAATTCAATAGCTTTTCAGTAGGGAAGCTATTGTATTAGTCAAGTAGCATAGTAGCGTCCACACAAGCTACATTTGCCGATTTGAGAAGTACATGTTAAGGATGCAATAACTTAATTTCTGAAGCTGTGCTCAAAAAATACTTTAGTATTTTTAATGCTTATTTCAAAATACTTCCCTTTACTATAAGTTACTATATTTGACGTGTGTAACAGCTGTTTTTACTGGATATTTTTGTTTTAGCTGTTATATGCTATAATGTGTTTCTGTTTAGTACATCATATTATTTACAGTAACTATCTGAACTGAACTATTATACCTCACCTGTTTCATTGACAGTTTCATTGATCTCTAAGATGTGATTGACTTGGATTTAAATTGCTTTGATTTAAAAATTTAAATTGTAAAAATAGCTTGGATGTAGCTAAGCTACTTTTGCCATGTAGCTTTTAGCTTCGCTTGCTACATTTCTCAGGGGTAGGGTTTAGTGTAGTTAAGCTACATTTTAAGTAGTGTAGGTAATAGCGTAGCTCACTACATTTTTCAAGTAGCTTGCACAACACTGGACTCAGCAGCCGCTGAACTAAAAAAAGCTGTTATGTCACACTCGCCCTTGCAATCGAGTCACACGCAACACTGAGACTAGCCTGGGTTGCTAGGTGTGTGCAAACCACTTGATTTGTTGTACAAATTCAATCCTGCCTCCAATCTTTAATGCTAGTGTCACCCTTAGAGACTAGTTATATCCTGTAAGGGTTTACTCACACTATGTACAGTTGCCTTGAAGCAGCCCGAAGCATGCTTGCCCCCCCTCCCGTCTCCCCCTACGGCCCGCACTCACATTACATTCTGGCCTGGGCACGCTTAAGTCATTGATGATGCACTGTTTAGCAAACGCACTCGCTCAGCACAGTTCACTCATCTTCAGTTTCGGGCTCTGGCACGCTTTGCACTCACACTACAAGTGTACCGCGCCAAAGCCCAAGTGAACCGCTCTCTGGCACACCTCTTCTAACCGGGCAGGCCCAGCCAAGTGAACCGTGCCTGAGCCCGATTCAGAGCACTTTTTATTAATTTATCTGCTTTTTTGATCTCCATTGTATGTGCATTTTTGCAAGTTTATTCATTTCTGAGAACCCATGTATAATCTGATCAAATGTGCCTTTAACCAACTATAGTATGTAGAGTGTCTTTGTGTTGGTGTCTGTGTTAATTTAGTCTCTGTCTTCTGGCCTTAGCTCTGGCAGCGGCCCGGGAACAAAGTTTCTCTACATTCAAATGGAGTTTTGTGAAGGAAACACACTCCGAGTCTGGATTAAAGAAAGAAACTCCTCAAACAAACAGTCCCCGGAGCGGAGAACAGAAGCAGCTCAGATCTACCGGCAGGTGCTGAAAGCTGTGGAGTACATTCACTCTAAATTATTGATCCACAGAGACCTGAAGGTGAGCTGATATCAATATTGATATTCGAATCAATCAATCAATCAATCAATCAATCAATCAATCAATTAATCGGTCAGTCAAACAATCAGTCAGTCAGTTAATCAATCAGTCAGTTAATTAATCAATCAATCAACCAATGTATCAATTGGTCAATCAATCAATTAATCAGTTAATCAATCAGTTAATCAATCTATCAGTCAGTCAATCAATCAGTCGATCAATTGGTCAATCAATCAATTAGTCAATCAGTCAGTCAACCAATCATCCAACCAATTAGTTAACCAGTAAACCAATCATTCAGTCATCTAATCAATTAATCAATCTGACAATCAGTCAATCAATCAACCAATCAATTAATCAATCAGTCAGTCAACCGATCAGCCAACCAATCAGTTGACCAATCACTCAATCATCTAATCAATCAATCAATCAATCAGTCAGTCAATCAATTAATCAATCATTTAATCAACCAGCCAGCCATTCAGTCAACCAATCATTCAGTTAATCAATCAATCTATCTATCTATCAATTGGTCAATCAATCAATCAATTAATCAGTTAATCAATCAGTCAGTCAATCAATCAATCAATCAGTCAGTCTGTCAGTCAACCAATCAGTCAACCAATTGGTCAATCAATCAACTAGTCAATCAGTCAGTCAACCAATCATCCAACCAATTAGTTAACCAATCACTCAATCATCTACTCAATCAATCAATTAGTCAGTTAGTCAATCAATTAATCAATCATTTAATCGATCAGCCAGCTAGTCAGTCAACCAATCAGTCAGTCAATCAATCAACCATTTGTCAGTCAAATAGTCAACTAATCAGTCAGTCAATTAATCAATCAGTCAATTAATCAATCAACCAGTCAGTCCAGTCAGTCAACCAATCAGCCAATTAATTAGTCAATCAATCAACCAGTCAATCAATCAGTCAGTCCACCAATCATCCAACCAATCAGTTAACGAAACAGTTAACCACTAAACCAATCAGTTAATCATCTAATCAATCAGTCAGTCAGGCAACCAACCAATCAATCAGTCAACCAATCAGTCCAGTCAGTCAACCAATCAGTCCAGTCAGTCAACCAATCAGTCAATTAATTAGTCAATCAATCAACCAACCAGTCAATCAGTCACTCAACCAATCATCCAACCAATCAGTTAACCAATAAACAATCAGTCAATCATCTAATCAATCAGTCAACCAATCAACCAATCAATTAGTCAATCAATCAATCAATCAATCAATCCACCAATCCATCAATCAATCAATCAACCAATGAGTCAATCAGTCATTCAGTCAGTCAACTGTTTTATCAGACTAAATACATTCTAGGCTTCTGTTATAATGCTGCTCTGTGCATTCTAATACAACACATTCATTGATTTCAATTCATGACTTTTGGTTTTGTTTCTGCATTTCAGCCTCCAAACATAATGTTCAGCAGCGAGGGAAGAGTAAAGGTTGGAGACTTTGGCCTCGTGACTGCGGCAGAAAATGAAAATGAGGAGCAACTGCTGGAACGAACTAAAAGGACGGGAACACGTACCTACATGAGCCCAGAGCAGGTCAGTCAAGAGATCTACATTCTAATCTACATCAGACACTGTTAACAAGTCATATTGGCTTTGGTAAGAGTGCATATTTCCAAAATAGCTCATACAAAATAATAAATCCGGCACAATAAGATCCTCTGCAATTATAAAGTTTAGATTTTGTATGATTTTAAATTGTAGGAATCTATATAGTGTCTACGTGACTTTAGTAACATTCACATACTGTTGTAGTTCTTGATAACACTGTTATCTGTATCTACAGTTGCTGGTCAAATAATAAGATTACCAAAAAAAGTTGATTTATTTCACTAATTCCATTCAAAAAGTGAAACGTGAATGATGTATACATTCATTCCACACAGACTGATATATTTCAAGTGTTTATTTCTTTTAATTTTGATGACAACTAATGAAAACCCCAAATTTAGTTTCTCAGAAAATTGAAAAAAAAAGGTTGAGTATTGAAGAAACCTGTTGCCTCACTCTAATCAGCTAATTAACTTAAAACACCTGCAACAGCCTTTACTTGGGCTGCGTCTGAAACCGCCTTCTACTCAGTAGGTACTGCATTTGAATTTAAACGTACTGTTCGGCCGTTAGAAAAGTACGATCTATACAGTATGAATGTGAAAAGTATGAATTGAATTCGGACGCACTACATCCGCCATTTTGTCATGGTCATGTGACCTACCTGCGTCAGTTGCGTCACCTCACTTCCATTCATAAATTCTCTCACGGGGCATTATGGGATAGCGCAGCGTGCATGGGATGCGCACTCCAGAATCTCGCCGGAAGTAGTAAGTCATCCGGGTACTTCTTGCATACTGATTTTCGAATTCTATGAATTCGGACATACTACTCGGATCGCATACTGATTTTAGCGTACTATATAGTGTGGAAGTATGCGGTTTCGGACGCAGCCTTGGTCTCTCAGTCCAGCCTACAGAACTACACAATCATGGGGAAGACGGCTGATTTGACAGATATCCAAAATATGACTATTGACAACTTGCACAAGGGGGGCAAGACACAAAAGGTCATTGCAAAAGAGGCTGGCTGTTCACAGAGGTCTGTATCCAAGCACATTAGTAGAGAGGCGAAGGGGGGGGGGGGAAAGATGTGGTAGAAAAAAGGTGTACAAGCAAAAGGGGTTACCCGCACCCTGGAGAGAATTGTAAACCAAAACTCATTCAAAAATGTGAGGGAGATTTACAAAGAGTGGACTGCAGCTGGAGTGTGCTTCAAGAAATACTACGCGTCACTATAACATACAAAAATATGTACGTTTATATATAAGTTATATGCTTATATTAATTAGTGCTGGGTTTAATCATGATTAATCGTATCAAAAATAGTTTTTTTTTTTTTTTACATAATACTGTATATATGTGTGTATTATATGTTTATTATGTATATGTGACACAACTATACAAAACAATTTTGTTACTTTGATATTTACTTTGATATTGAAATTTATATATAATTTGTGTCATATACACATACATTTTATATCTATGTATAATTAAATAAACATTCTCTTAAATATATGCATGCATGTGTGTATTAAAACATGATAAATATGCACAGTACACACTCATATATTTATTCATTCATTTTCTTGTCGGCTTAGTCCCTTTATTAATCCGGGGTCGCCACAGCCACCAACGAACCACCAACCACCAACTTATCTAGCATGTTTTTACGCAGCCGATGCCCTTTCAGCTGCAACCTATCTCTGGGAAACATCCACACACACTCATTCACACTTATACTTAGGACATTTTACCCTACCCAATTCAACAATACCACATGTCTTTGGACTGTGGGGGAAGCCGGAGCACCCGGAGGAAACCCACGCGAACGCAGGGAGACACTCATATATATTATGTCAAAACAAACTTTTAGTTTGGATGTGATTAATTGTACTTCAGTTTTGCTCAGCACTAAATCGATGGCTGCGTCCGAAACCGCATACTTCCATACTATATAGTACGCTTAAATCAGTATGCGAGCCGAGTAGTACGTCCGAATTCATAGAATTCGAAAATCAGTATGCGAGAAGTACCCGGATGACTTACTACTTCCGGCGAGATTCTGAAGTGCGCATCGAATTCATGAATGAGAGTAAAGCGACGCAATTGACGCAAGTAGGTCATGTGACCATGACAAAACGGCGGATGTAGTGCATCCGAATTCCATTCATACTTTTCACGTTCATACTGTATAGAACGTAGTTTTTAAATGGCCGAGTAGTACGTTTAAATTCAAATGCAGTACCTACTGAGTTGTAGGCGGTTTCGGACGCAGCCTAAGTTAACTTGACTAACACTGTTTTGTACATCTTTGTTGTAAACTGATTATCTAGATGAATCAAACAACATATGACAGAAAGGTGGACATCTACGCTCTGGGTCTCATCTATTTTGAACTCGTCTGGAATCTTGGCACAGTGCATGAAAAGGAAAAGGTTTGATTTGTTTTTTTAAACATTACAATCTATTTATTTTTAGAGACCTTTTTCTTGGAACGCAAAATTACCCATGATGCTTTGCGTGTATGCGCAAGGAGAATGCGAAGAACTTCCGGTCGGCAGCTGATGCGTGTAAACGGTCACATTTAGACAGCTTTGAAACGATAGTTTTAATCTATTTTACCTGCTTTTATCCTCTTTGAGCTAATACTGTTGTCCATCAGCAGCATCTCCTGGACTGATCATTTAAAGAAATGCGGTCTAATAGGATGGAAAACAGCTGCTGTGAGGCGTTTTCCCCTCGTTGTCAGACGGCATCTTCTGCAGTTTAAATGAAGCCTCGTCATCGCTAAAGTCAACATTTTCTCTTTATTTCAAATATATAACCAGCCCAAACTAATGTAGTTCACCAAAATGTTTGACACACACACGTAGCCTGTACTGTGCCACTGACACACTGATTTAATAACTGTGACAAAGTGAAAATATAGGCGAGTGTCATTTCCAAATGACAGAAAAACACAAACCGTGGTGAAAACAACACACAAAATAAAACACAAACGGCTCGCGATTAGAATGAACAGCAAATCAGCAGCAGAGGATCAATAACAGACTTTTATTGCTCATTTTTGTAAATTGCACGACTTTCATACCTGTTAAGTTTCATGCCAGTACTCTGGTTTGCTCTCTCTCTCTCTCTCTCTCTCTCTCTCTGTATGTGTGTGTGTGTTAAAGAGCCGCTGAGCTAACAGCTGACAGGCTGGGAACACACACACACACTGTATTTCTGACGGCAGACACGTGAACTAGGAGAAGGTTTTTCTTGTATTTCTGACGCGCTTGAACCACACGTGACAGATTATAACGGCTTTAACAGACACATTTCTAAGTTGTGTGTCACAAAAACACTCTGTTATCCATTAAAAACGTTATTGAAACCCATTTTCGGAGCGCAAATTACCAGTTGTACACGCTGTAAACGGAAGTGTTTAGCATTCTGCCGGAAGACGCTGGTCGCTATGGCGCCCTCCATGCAGCAGCCATGAAAAAGGTCTATATGTGTGTTTGAATAAATTCAGAACTTTTTTTTATTTTAGTCTGTGTAAATGATTCTCTTGCTTGGTGTTTTTGTCTTTTAAGTTTCTAAAGGATTATCATATACAATAAATTTTATACTAGAGAAAAAGAACTTTAGTAGGTAACCAAGATTATTTTTCTGACTTTATTGCCAGATGTATTTTCTTATATTGAGAGCAATATGACATTACATTTTTTATATCTGTCGTTATACTTCTCAGTGTATTAGATTTACAGCAATATTGAGGACTATGTATTTATTTATTTTTTATCGTTTATTTAATTTTTACTGTGTATAAAAAATGATGCAGTTTTCTCGTTGTGTGTTTTTTTAGATATGGGATAAGTTAAGAGTGAGGGTTTTTCCAGTGCAGTTCACAAAGATGTTTATCTTTGAGGTGAGTGTCATTTCATGATCAACTTTTTTTGTACCAGTAGGCTTGTGCAGTTTTCAGATTTTGATACTGTCATACCTCCTCCCTATTTTACCTTGGTATCCGGTATTACCGTGCATAATAAAAAACAAAAAGATGTAAGGCTAACGCCTGTTTCACACCGCAAGCGTCAGCGGCGCGTGAGCAGAGCGTGAGCAGCGCGTATGTCGAGCAGTAGCAGCACGCAGGCGTTTGCCTTTCACACCAGCTGCGTCTGCAGCGCGCAGCTCTTCGGCAGCTGCTGCTGAGATCAACCTATCTCTGTCTATTCTATCTAGTTACCCATGTCTCTCTATATACAAATACACTTTTTAAACTTTTCATCTGCACCAAGGCCCCTCCTATGCTGTTTCTTTAACCTGCAAATGTTTATTTTACAAATTTTATAGATCAAATAGTGCTGTATGCTTCTCAAGCTAACTTATATGAGAAGTGTTTACAGTCAGAGGACAATCGCCTGTGATATTATGTCATTTGTTTTTTGATTATCAGGTTGCTGTAGACCAAGTTATAATCATATTTATACAATATAGTTATAATGATATTTATACATGATCAAACTAGTGTTACTTTCTCCGCTTCAGTGATGTCCAGCGGCAGAATAACAGCTCGTTGATTCATTCTCGTGCAGATGATGAGACGGACAAAAGTAACCAAGGCATGTCATTCTTTTACTTATTTTCGTGTCGTCAGGTTCACAGTGCAAACAGCTCCCGGTAGGAATAACTCGAGTGAACATAAAACAAAGCCGATTAAAACTTTCTTCCTCTGCTCAGCTGCACAGAACACAGCGAGCTCACATCATCCAGCATCCGTGTCGAACTACACTACCCACAATACACTTCGCCATGGACTACAAATCCCGTAAATATTCCATTTCCCCTCTCCTACAACACTAGAGTGCAACTTAAGCAAAACTGATACTAAAATTGTTTTACATTTGGTTTTGTAGTTCGGGCCTAAATAAATGTTTGTTGCCGTTTTTAATCGTTTTAAGTTAATTTGAATGACTATATATAAACCATTTGACATTATTAACGCATTTATTGGGTAAAATTGCTACTTTTACATTCAATGTGTTTTGGTCATTATCAATGCACTGTCACTTTAATTGAGCGTGAGCAGCGCGTCGAAAATAGACCCAGCGCCGAAACTATCGCTGCACTGCTGCTTCGGCGACGCTCACGCCTCGCTCTGACGCGCTGCTGCTGCGTGCGGTATGAAAGCTCTAATCTGTTAACATGGACGCCGAAAACACACGCGCTGCTCACGCTCTGCTCACGCGCCGCTCACGATTGCGGTGTAAAACAGGCGTAAGACAGCTTCAACAAACTGTTGGCTCTTGCCTAAACCATTCAGAAACTGAATACAATATATGCGACCTTAGGTTCGCGGTCACCTGTTTTTCTTGATTGTATTAGAGATCTGCGCGGGTCTAAATTTTAGGGGGGGTGATGTGTTCGCGAACAGAAGAGCAAAACCAAAAGCCACCCATATAACAAGCTAAAACAAGCTGTCTGTATAAACACACACACAGCACACAGCGTCACGCTCTCTCTCTCATTACCATGCATACAAACACACACACACACAGCATACATGTAGATGAGCACATGCTCACTTGCTCGGGAGCGGTATTGTTAGACCGCCCGCTCCTGTTCAAATTACACCAGATTTACTGACCGCTCCCGCGCTTTATTCAGAAATTTATTCCCGCGCTGCAAGAAATCTGGTTGGCTCCCGTGGTCTACCTCGTCTCCCTTTTTGTTTGGTTGTGACGGTATAATGGTATTGAAACTGATACCGTTGCTATTTTTAGATCCCGCAGTAAACCATATTACCGTATTACCGCCCAAGCCTATGTACTTGTGTTAAAAATAAAATATGCAGAAATAATCAGTAATTAAGGAATAATGTACAACCAATCGGATGATATTTCAGAATAAAGCCTTGTAATTATCAAGATATACTGGCCACATGTGTGACTGGATGCTGTGGAACTGTCAGCCTGAGGGTAGCAGAGAGAAAAGTCTATGGCATATACTACGATATGCAGGGTGTTTTTTAAAGATAGTTGGAAAAATACGCTAATACACTTTAGTATGGTTTAAAACCTTTTTACTATAATTTACTATTGTATTTTAGTTTAATTACTGGTACATGGGACCTGTGCAGTGCTTTCAAACAGTAGAAATATATGTAATCGACGTCTAATCTCTCGCTATACACTTTACTAACCCATGAGGGTGTTTAAACCTTTGAATCAAAATTTGAAGCAGTCACGTGAGTATAGGCGAAAATGAAGCTTCGGACGTCACTGATCACGTGATGATGGCAAAACGAATCAAGCTCCGGTACACTGCTTTACTGCGAGATGTATTGTTTTTCTTTTGATACATGCTTCGAAGCCTCGGCGCACAACGTCACATCATTAGAATTATTTATACAATGAAGACTATATGGTGTTAATTTACATTTGATCATTGCATTTCTGAACCTCAATGCTGTTCGACTCCACTGAAATCTATGAAGCGCGGTTTAATTTATTTTTGTTCTGTGCATTATTTTATTTGGTAATTTTTTTTTGTATATTTTATGCAGATGCACTCCTTCAAAATTTTAAATACTTGCCGTATAGAGTTTGTCAAGTCATCTTGTGAAATTATATTCAAATCGCAATGTATATCACAGAAAAACTAAGGGCTCTATTTTGACGGTCCATGCGCAGAGCGCAAAACGCAGGGCGCAAACGCTTTCAGGGCGTGTCAGAACGCGTTTTTGCTAATTTAAGGACGGGAAAATCCGCTTTGCGCCGTGGCGCATGGTCTAAAAGGGTTGAATTTATTTTCTTAATGAGTTATAGGTGTGTTTTGACAATAAACCAATCAGAGTCTCATCTCCCATTCCCTTTAAGAGCCAGCTGCGTCACGCCAAGAGCGCATTCACTATTTACAGGACGCAAAGTAAGTCTAAGTGGAAAAAATGAGCATTTCACAAGCAAACAGTTAACAGAAAACTGTTAAACAGAGCATCTACTGCGTGAGAATGAGAGATAATGGATCTACTTTCACTTTCGCTCTTGGATAGGGAAACCTTTACGCACAGACATCAATTAGTCTATAAATAATTAATTGTGTTTGTTAAGCGCAAATATTCGTTGCAAAACTATTTCTAAATTCAGTTCTAATTTCCAGCAAACGAATAAATGAACAATAATAACAAAATGTGCTCAAAAACCTGAGTTATATCCTAAAACACATGCTGCGCCCCATATGGTCTAAAACAGGGGTCTCAAACTCAATTTACCTGGGGGCCGCAGGAGGCAAAGTCTGGGTGAGGCTGGGCCGCATAAGGGATTTCACAAAAAAAAGTCCTCAAATGTCATTATTAACAGTTTTAATTATTTCTTCTGAACATGAAGTGTCCTGAACATCAATAGAACATTGAGTGAAGATTATGAACAGTTCTTCTGAACATGGCATCTTTTGCCTACTCCTTACTGCCAGAGACTTGACAGCGCTTCTTCTCACAAATCTGAACCACATTTGGCTTTAGAGCGGAAGCAGTTGAGACCCTCAGTATGGCTTGAAGATGATCATCATTAAGTCTAGACCTGTACTTTGACTTATTGAAGTCCTAGGGAAAAAAGTGGGGGAACTCACTCAAAACTTCCATTCCCTCACCTAAAAAAAGGCGTATATATGTATAAATAAAACACCCCCACCCCACTCCAGTCACATCAGTCTGTACCAGTCTGTATCTACCTATAATATATATAAGATGCAGGGCAGGCACGTGCACACATAGGGCCCAACCTGTGCAGTGCACATGCCCTTTTTAGTCTTGCATAGAAAGTGCCCTTCCAAAATGATCAAAAGTGCCCCCGCGACGCGACACACCCTCGGTCCCGCCCTTCAGTAGGCGCGCGATAACACCGCTCTTGAGTACGCGCACGACAACACAGCTGATCAGAACTCGCGCGACAACACGGCGGGCGGGGAATGCCAGTGACCGCTGTGTACGGATAGAATCAGCGGAGCGGGGAGCGCTCTCTCTCCCCGCTCTGCTGATTTTGTAAGTGTACAGCGGTCGGCGCGGGCCACAAAATATTGCACTGAGGGCCGCAAATGGGCCGGGGGCCGCGAGTTTGAGACCCCTGGTCTAAAACCTGACAGGTGGACAAATCTAAGCTTGTTTTTAATAAAACAAATATAAATATGCATATAATAAATAATACTGCTAATAATAATAACATTATACAAAAGCAAATTGGTATGAATGAACTGAAAAAGCCCCCCGAGATGAAGAAGACATAAAAGCAGTGATTATTCATATTTATGTAGGCTAGAAAATAATATGTTTTGTAATATTTTAATCCTTTATATTTATATTCTGTATCTATTCTTATTATATACTATATTTATCCTTAATATTTGATTTTTTTCATATGTAAAGATATTTGCCTATTGCTCTCTTGTGTGTATTAAGCAGTGCGTAAACAGCGTAGCTCAACGCCTCAAAACGACTCTTGCGCCAAGCTGAAACTACCAAAAGACTATTGCGCCACACTGCGCCGAGTGTATGATAGGGCCCTAAATATCCCCAATGTCAGTTTTTTTCCAATTTTGTGCAGCCCAAGTGAACATGGCCTAACTTGTTCTTGTGTTTTGTTGACTCTGATAAAAACAGCACAAGTTAATGGAGCGAATGCTGAGTCCCAGACCTGAAGACAGACCAGATGCCACAGACCTGATCCTGGATCTGGATCAACATTACACACTCCTGAAGACGGATCAAGACCTCAGGACCGTCTGATAGACCAGCTCCTCTCTTATAGGATCATTTAGGTAGAGCACATACAGTTGAAGCCAAAATTATTCACTCTCCAGTTGAAATGATTATGTTTTTAATATTTCCCGAGGTCTGTTTAATGCACGTTTCTAAACATAATAGTTAATAACTCATTTCTAATAACTGATTTCTTTTATCTTTGCCATGATGACAGCACATAATATTTGACTATATATTCTAGATATTCAAGATACTAGTATTCAGCCTAACGCTACATTTAAAGGCTTAACTGGTTAATCAGTTTAATTAGGCAAGTCATTGTATAACAGTGGTTTGTTCTGTAGATTAGGGGTTCTCAACCCTTTTCACTTCGTGAATATTATTTTAATATAATATTTTAAAAAACACACACACAGATACAAAGAGAAGCACAGGTAAAATGTGAGATTGCAAAAGACTAGCTTCTGCTTTAAACTGGACTGACTGAATATCTACTATTAAATATCTACTATTCACAAATATACGCACAAATGAAACGCATCGGTCTGATGGTGGTTGAGTTATTATTGGGAGATCGCTGACAGGAACAGTGAACAGCTGCGCCAGAGCATGTCTGAAGCAAGCTGCAGTCTCCCGCTCTCCCTCGTGAAGCAAATACGGAAGTAACTGAAACTGCAATTCATCGTTATTCCGCTAGTCCTGGATCCATATGGAGCAAATTTCTATTGAGCCCACTATTAAAATGGCCAACTTTACAGCAAAAAAATGGTGTTTACATCCTGGTACAAATGACGATTTTGGTGCATATAGCTAATATTACCCTTCATGACAGCTATTATGCTGCGTTCACACCAGACGCGGCACGCTCGTCAAGCGCGAGTGATTTACATGTTAAGTCAATGCAAACGCGCAAATAGACATCCTGCGGCGCAATACACGCGAAAGACGCGGCGTGAATGACGCAAATTGCACGAATGGCGTGGGACGAATTGAGCGTTTTGCGCGTTTGACGCGCTTAACGAGCGTTTCGTGCGAATCTCTCGATTTCGAAAATCTGAACTTCAGCGTACATTCGCGCCGCGTTAACCAATCAGAAGCTTGCTGTTGTGGGGGCGTGATTGTGACGTAGAACCTGTTGTCGGTGTTCCGAGGGAAATCTTCCAGCCTTCACCGACAACAGTTCATCAGACTGGGCTGGGCTCAGTCAGAAGCACCGCTGAAAGCCTCCGTCATCCAGGTTCAGTTTCTGGAGGAGTTTATGAGCTCACAGAGCTGGATGCACCTCTGAAAGAATGTAGTTGACTCAGACACGACCCCAAACGTATCGGCGCTGTTTATCATCCTTCATACAGCACATAAACACTGTTATTTTCTTCATAAAATCCATGTTAGCCATTTAGCTATGAAGCTAGAGTCACGGGGCAGACAGAAGCCCTGCCCATCACGCGAATCCGCGTCTGTTCTGATGTGAATTTGACACGCGAATGAAGTGGGGTTTGACGCGCGTATGAAGCGAGTAAACTCAAATGTTCATGCGGCTATTTACGCGTGAATATCGCGATTTATCCGCGCGTTCCGCGTCTGGTATGAACACAGCATTAGGGGGGTGAATGTTTTTATAACTCATCCGTTTCCTTTATATTAGGTTATATTAAGTCTGCATAATTAAGGACGTGGCCACTTGAGTGACAGCTAGTTCTTGCTGGTCGCCGTCACTTCTCCTCAACTGATTCCGGCTGATTAGCTGCTGAGCTCGGCATATACATCGAATTTTTGTGTTGTTTTATGTGGCTATACACAGTCAATTGCCTTTTGGAATTATTTCCTACAATTATCCGATGATATGGCATGCTGTGTGCACTTTATTGTGCTCACAAACCATTCACGTGGCCTCCGTTTCCCTGGTGAGTGAATTTATATATTTGTATACCATCTCCATAAATGTATTTGTTTTATTTAAGATCATTTATAATGTTCTTTAGAGCTGTAATGCACTCCAGAATCTGCCAGATTGATTAGCTGCAGGCTCTAGAACAGTCGTCTGAAGCGTTGTCATACAGAGTTATACCTGGATTTCATCAATAGCCTTGCATTTACTAACACAGACTGAAGTGTTTGGAAGTAATTTGCTTTTTCGTCCTGTAAAAAAACATCATTAGAATAATGTTTAGTGGCTCAATGTATTACAGCAGTGTTTTTAAAAGTCTAAACAAGTTATTGCTATAGTATACAGCCAAGCACATGTGGTCAGAACACAAATGAAGTATTGAGCATTTCTCCCAAAGAAAAGTCTGTCAAAGCAAAATGCTAGCAGGCGTCTGTAACTCCGCTCATGCTCCGCCTCTTTGCCCTTGTTTGGTATCCCCCCGTTGGTGTGATGACACGCGAACAAAATTGCGATTGTTGGCCACGCCTATATGTAGCTTCTTTTGCTTTCTTCAGAAACCTATGGGTGACGTCAGGGATACTACGTCCATATCTTTTACATTATGGTCTGAAGCTCATGCAGGTTCATTTTACATTCTATGGCAGAAACACCATTGAGCCTCGCTAGATCCTCCTGTATGGGCGCGTGTCCGATTTATAACACTCACAGGACATTAATCTGGACAACTATGTGGATATATTAAGTAGTTCACACAAAAATACGGATAGAGAGACTTTCACATTCACTTCATGCATAGTAAGTGAACGAACAGACATATGTGTAGGTGCAGATGCAATAATGATGCTGTTTTTACACCTTTTTGTAAGTAATTAATCAGAGAACAGGAGAAAGTGCATTACTTTGATCATTTTAATATAGCATATTAATAATAAAATCCAAAAATTATAGTATAATATTGAGAGTCAATTTTAAGCTATTTCCGCGGCCCACCGGTTGAGAATCCCTGCTGTAGACAATACAATTGCTTATTGCTTAAGGGGGCTAATAATATTGACCTTAAAATGCTTTAAAAAATGTAAAAACTGCTTTTATTACAGCCAAACTAAAAGAATAAATTAAGAAAATATTGTAGGAAATACTGTGAGAATGTCCTTGCTCTGTTAAACATCACTTGGGAAATATTAATAATTAATATTTGCTAATAATTTTGTCTTCTGCTGTACTGATTGATCACTGTGAGAGCAACAAAGTTATTTACAAATCAGATGGCAAATGTGCAATTCAGATAAACAAACTACAAAAAGATCATCTAATATCTGTATCATGTACTCCTCCTCGCGTTATTCAGACATATTCAGCTCTTTCCACACATCAAGAGTGCGCTTCACAAAGGAAAGAGCAATCAGTGTGACACATTTTTAATTGAAAGGCATAGTTCTCAAAATTTTTTATTCTGTCATCATTCACTCAGCCGGGGCGGCACCGTGGCTCAGTGGTTACAGAAGGTCGCTGTATCAGTTGGCATTTCTGTGTGGAGTTTGCATGTTCTCCCCGTGTTGGCGTGGGTTTCCTCCGGGTGCTCCGGTTTCCCCCACAGTCCAAACACATGCGCTATATAAATTGGATTAACTAAATTGGCCTGTGTATGTGTGTGTGTGTGTGTGTGTGTGTGTGTGTGTGTGTGTGTGTGTGTGTGTGTTTGTGTGAGAGTGTATGGGTGTTTCCCAGTACTAGGTTGTGGCTGGAAGAGCATCCACTGTGTAAAACATATGCCAGAATAGTTGGCGGTTCATTCCACCGTGGCGACCTCTGAAATAGAGACTAAGCCAAAGGAAAATGAATGAATGAATTGACTCAGCCTTCACTTGTTTGAAACCTGTCTGAGTTTCTTTCTTCGGTTGAACACAAAAGAAGATATTTTGAAAAATGTTAGAAACCTGTAACCATTGACTTTCATAATATTTAATTTTCCTACTATGGAAGTCAATAATTACAGCTTTCAAACATTTTTCTAAATATCTTCTTTTGTGTTCAACAGATAAAAGAAACTTGTGAAGGTTTGGAAACACTTGATGTTTTTACTAAATGGAAAGTAAATGGTCATTTTGGGTGAGTTATCCCTAGTCTAAAGCTCTTGATCACGCTGTTTCATTACTGTAATTCATTCTGCATGTTTCCATGAATTAAAAAAGGATGACGTATTGTTGGTTTCACTCTTTTTGTTTCTGCAACAATAGTTGAGTCCATCAGCTCTTCAGGAAAAGTCTCTGTCTTATTCTAAACAAATCGTCTTTTCATGAACAATGTTTTACATGTCTTAAAATTCCCATTGATGGGTTGCAGCTGGAAGCTGCGTAGAACATATGCTTGACAAGTTGGCGGTTCATTCAGCTATGGCGACCCCAGATTAATAAAGGGACTAAGCCGAAAATGAATGAATGAATGTCTTAAAATGGGGCGAGACGGTGGCTCAGTGGTGTTGCACTGTGGCCTCACTGCAAGAAGGTCGCTGGTTCGAGTCCCGGCTGGGTCAGTTGGTTTCTGTGTGGAGTTTGCATGTTCTCCCCGTGTTGGGGTGGGTTTCCTCTGGTTTCCCCCACAGTCCAAACACATGCACTACAGGGGGATTGATTAACTAAACTGGCCGTAGTGTATAAGTGTGTGTGTGAAGGAGTGTGTATGGGTGTTTGGTTGCTGGAAGAGCATCCGCTGTGTAAAACATTAGCTGGAATAGATGGTGATTCATTCCGCTGTGGCCGAAGGAAAATGAATGAATGACTTACAAATCCTGTAATAGGACAACCTTAAATTCCTTTTTATGCCAACTTAAAAGAGGGGACACTTTCGTGTCTGCATTCAATTTTATCAAAGTGCTTTAAAAGTTGCAAAGCTGTGTACACACTGTAAAAAATATCAGTAAATTAGCAGTTTTGCATATTTGTGATGTTTTTATTTTTCCACGTTTATTTCTGCTCTTGAATTGCATTATGGGAGCTTGATCATTCATTCATTCATTCATTCATTCATTCATTTTTCTTGGCCTTAGTCTCTATTTCAGCTGAATGAACCGCCAACTTATCAAGCATATATTTTACGCAGCGGATGCCCTTCCTGCCGTAACCCAGTACTGGGAAACACCCTTACACACTCATTTACATTCGCACACTACGACCAATGTTAATCAATTCCCCTATACCGCATGTGTTTGGACTGTGGGGGAAACCGGAGCACCCGGAGGAAACCCACGCCAACAGTGGGAGAACATGCAAACTCCACACAGAGATGCCAACTGACCCAGCCAGGACTCGAACCAGCGACCTCCTTGCTGTGAGGCCTCCCACTGTGCCGCCCGGGATCTTAAATCTTTCTTCCAAAAACTTTTAAACTTGAAAAGTTTCAAAAAGTGGTCTTTGTTAACATTTTTAATAGTTTAAAGTGATATATCGTCTGGGTTGGTGTTGTATGTGATGCTATATTATATTATTTTAAACTACTACAATGTCAGTAAAAGTCTCTTTGTTGAACTGTAGAGTTGAATTTTCAACATCAAAAGTGCACAGAGCAGAGATCAACATCCCATAATGCAATTCACAACCGCAAATAAACACTTGTGCATCACAAAATGCAGAAACTGTTCATGAACAGATGTGTTTTACAGTGTATGCTGGGTTCTTATGAGAGCTGGAAATCCTTGAAAATGCTTGAGTTTTGTTCTAGTGTATTCAAGGTTTGAAAAGTGCTTCATAATCCTTATTAAATAGGTGATAATAATAAAAACCAATCTCTTTGCTTTTGCATAAAGTGAAAGCTCTGGAGTCTGTGCAAGTGCTTGTAGCGTGATCTGACTGTTTTCAAATGAAAATGTAAATAAATGTGTTTGTAAGTGTCATTTGCCACACTTATAAAGTGCTGAAAGATGTCCCCTGGAAAGTGCTTAAAAAGGGCTTAAATTTGATTTTGAAGAGGGTGTAAGAACCCTGTACATGCATTAAAAAAAATGTCAAAATATGTTGAAATTATTTGTTATTGTCATTCAATAATAAAAGTAAATAAATTTGGTCTGACCTGTCATTGGACAACAGTGGCTTGTTTTTGTTATATATATATATATATATATATATATATATATATATATATATATATATATATATATATATATATATATATATATATATATTATTATATTGTTTTTGTTATATATATATATATATATATATATATATATATATATATATATATATATATATATATATATATTATAGGGATGATGCATTATTTAATATATATCTACATATCTATACATAAAAAACCCTTTGCATAGACATTTACATTTGTGTGTGTGTGTGTGTGTGTGTGTGTGTGTGTGTGTGTGTGTGTGTGTGTGTGTGTGTGTAGACTACTTGTCAAAAGTTTGGGCTCATTTTTATTTTTCATGTTTTTATTTTTAAGAAAATTATTCTGTTCATCAAGGCGGCATATGTTAAATGTAATGTATATATTAAATATGTATTTATTACTTATTGTATGTATTTTCAAATGAAATTATTAGATCAGTCACTATTGCTTTTATTACTATTACCATTAATAATAATATTAATAACAATAATAATTAATACATAAGTGATTTCTGAGGGATCATGTGACTCTGAAGACTGGACTCTGGAGTAATGAAGCTCAAACATTATCTTTAAAATTAGCGGAATAAATTATTAAATTAAATTAGAATCTACTCTTGAACAGTTATTTTATAGTGCAAGGAGAAGCTTATTTTAAAACATTTTAAAAACGGTTGTGTGTGTGTGTGTGTGTGTGTGTGTGTGTGTGTGCGTGTGTGTGTGTGTGTGTGTGTGTGTGTGTGTGTTATTATATACACATCTTTTTTAAATCTAAGAATCAATAAACATTATAAGGTGGATTATTTAATAACATTAATATTTGCAGGAGAAATGGCTTGGATTAGTCGATCAAGTTGAAATTTCAAGGAAGGGATGTGTTTAATCTGGCAGGGGTGCCTTTTTTGGCGTTAAAAAGCACAATTTTCGCTTTAACTCCTGGTTACCGCTATTCATTTCCAATCAATGAGAGAAGGGGACTTAAAAGGACTCCTTTGAAGTCTGAAATGAGACAAAGCTACTGACTCCGCCCTAGACCACGCCCTCAGTATAGACACGCTTTAGATGGGTGGATCTACAGACTAACTTCAGAAGAGTTTACAGCCAGCTGACCCGCTGACGGGCGAAAGTAAGCAGGAATCGAAACCGAAAGCTAAACAAGCCTTCTTTAACACGAGAATCTGGGCGTTTTTGGACTCTAGGTTGATCAGAGGAGGTAGAATACAACATTCTGACAAACAAAATGGCAAAAATGTCCGCAGAAAATGAAATAGAGATGAGAATCTGTGACTACCTGAGGAGACACGGCAGGAGCACCGTACAGGACATTTTCAAGGAATTAAAATTAGAGAAATCCACCGTGAACAGGCATCTATACAGCCTACAGGCGTCAAAGCAGGTTTTTAAAACTGTGGAAGATAATAAGCGGCCAGTCTGGGATCTGGTGGAGAGCATGAATGACGAACAAAAAGCCAAACAAATAAAGCCTGAGATGACAAGAGACGCAATTGAAGAAAAACATGTGAAGGATCTGCTGAAATCAGGAGGTTTAAAAGCCTCTCATATCGCCAGCAAACTGGGACAACAAACACAATCAACTAACAAACTACTGTACGGTTTGATGGAGAAAGGTGAAGTGCGCAAATGCAGTAAAAGCCACATGTGGACTCTGAAAAATGACCAGGAGAGGAATGGAAGTGGCAGGTTTGTGTGTTTTATTTTATTTACAATGGAAGTTTGCACTTGTCATTGATTAAATCCTGTTCTTTTTCCCCTTCCAGTGATCGCAAACTGACTTCGGTTTCAGGGTGAGTATGACCAGACATGCCACATTAAAAATACTATTTTGGTAAATACTGTAGTGTTTTTTGAACCGAACCGTAGATAATACCATGATAGTCTGTAGTATACTTTAGTTTTACTACAGAAAACTGATGTATTGTGGTATAATATACTCATATTGGGCCATTTGTTTATATTACTACAGTTGTTGTGTTAATTATAAAATCACCACAACAGATTACTTCACTATATACAGTATGGTCTAAATAAAAACACTTGTGTTGTAGTATAGTATATTTCAGTTATTAAATCAATGTTTTGTTAACAGGGATGATGCATAATGTTACTGCCTATTGCTGTTTGACATGTATCTTCTGTTCTGCAGGATGTCTCAAACTTTTGATGTGATCGAAGAGCTTGGTGACGGAGGCTATGGTTTTGTTTGCAAAGTAAAACATAAGATTGATGACAAGATCTATGCTGTGAAGAGAGTCGAGTTCAACAGGTAAGTTCACATCATGAGATCATGACTCAACTTAGAATGAACACTCGTGTATTGAGGTAAAGTTGATTTTATATTTGCACATTAATTTAGTGAAATGCTTTAAAATTGCATGTAGGTCTGACTTCAAAACAACAATAGCACTATTTAATTGACTGTGGACAATGTTGTACTTTGATAGTCATTGGCTGATAATAGGATTTTCCTGTTGAGAATTGGGAAATAGTCCTTTTCTGAACTTACATTTTTGAGGAGAAGGTCAGAATGTGCGAATATAGACCATTTCAATGTGGTCATGTCATTGGCACATGAACATTTCCTACTTGATAACAAACTGTTTCATAACTTTAACAAGAGGTAATTCAATCATAACGTTAAAACAGCTATCATAGCATTATTTATCAACAGGAAATATACTGAGGCCATTGTTTTTTTTGTTTAGATCCCTCAAAATTATCTATAGAACCAACTTTACCTTATTATGTGGTACAAAATGTTTTTCATATTCATAATTTATGCATTTTATTATATACTTTATGCATGTTTTCATGCATTTTTATTCATATATATATTTTATATATCCATGCATATTGTACTTTTTCTTTATTATTTCTACTAATATACTAAGAGACTTCTTTAAAAATATTAAAAATCACGCTATACTAAACCTTTTGACTGGTAGTGTACACTAAAAATGTCTGTTCATGAACAGTTTCTGCATTTTTTGATTCACAAGTGTTTATTTGCGGTTGTGAATTGCATTATGGGATGTTGATCTCTGCTCTGTCGACTTTTGTTGTTGAATATTCAACTTTACAGTTCAACAAAGTGACTTTTACTGACATTTCAGTCATTTAAAATAATATAATATATGAGAAATTCTGTAATATCTAGAGAAATAAGTCTGTAAAATAACACAAGCCCATTAAAAATATTCATAAAAATCACTTTTTTTTATATTTTTCAAGGTCAAAATTTGTTGAAAGAAAGATCAAGCTCCCAGAATGCAATTCAAAAGCAAAAAGTAATTTGAGAAAATAAAAACATGAATCACAAAATACTGAAAACAGCTAAATTAGGGATATTTTTCACAGTCTATATTTATGTATGTATTAATGACACAGTATATTTTATGCATTTGTTTATTCATACTTAATCCCAGGGCCATTTATATTGTTGATTTAAGTTTATTTAAGTTGGTAATACCATGTTGGTGTTTTGTAACCTGTCGTTTTTTGGGTTGTTAGCCCAACCCCCAACCTGGAGGACCAGGGCACACACTCATACACTACAGACAATTTAGCTTACCCAATTCCCCTATAGCGCATGTGTTTGGACTGTGTGTGAAACCGGAGCACTTTGAGGAAACCCACGCCAACACGGAAAACATGCAAACTCCACACAGAAATACCAACTAACACAGCCAGGGCTCGTACCAGCAGCCTTCTTGCTGTAGGCGATGGTACTAACCATTGTGCCCCCAAGTTGCCATTTGTTCATTCATGCACTTATTTATTTATTAACTTAATTTAATTAATTTATAACCCTTTTTTTATTTTAACATATGTGTGTGTGTTGAGCATCAATTAAGACAATGTTAGCACCTGTCAGCTTTAATTGTGGGGAAAACTGGATAATTTTGAGCGTTTGTCAGCTAATTTCAGCTTCCGGGTTTAAAAGGATTTTTGGGGCGGATCAAAATCTGCGATGTAGCGCAAAACTCCAAGTGCAAAGATGACTCGTCGGTTTCTCATTAATATTTATAGCAGAGTTTTCTTATCCTATGAGAAGAGCCGACTTCTTAATTATTCATGACTGCGCGTGCTTTCCCAAGGCAAAGCAGACCTGCTAGTGCCAAGCTGTGAGATCCTACGTTGATGACTGGGTGAGACGCGTTCACGAACACACGGCACAGAGTATTTAGCTGTTCATGAAGGGTCGTATGTGTCTGTTTCCATGATTCACGGGGATTGTTGCATGTTTTCCCCTGCGATGCTGTCAGGGCCGATACAGCAAAGCTGTTTGTGTGCAGTAAACATTTTTGTCGGGAGAACAGTGCGAGAATTAGAGAATGGCGGACGTTGTCTTTTATCAGGAGTTCGTTCACATTTAGACACATCGCCGTGCTGCTGTGTTCGCCTGAATCCTCCAGATTACCAGCAGGGGTAATGGTTAAAATAGACAGGGCAAGAGATCTACTGCACTGAGTCTGCTTTCAGACCCGGGGATTGAGGGAGACGTCCTCATTTAGTGTTTATATGAACACGATTATCTTTATAATGATATATATTGTGGTTATCTGTATATGAAATAACGAATAACAAATGTAGCAGGGCATTAAATTACTGTTTATTTCTTTGCATTTTAACTTTGTAAACTATAAAATCAGGCGTCTCCTCATGGTTTGTCACATTTTGTGAGCCTGCTGACAACAGTTGTTTGCTTCCCTCCTTCTCCCTGGCCACGCCCACTTCTGCCCTTTGCTGGCGGAGCTCCCCGCCCATTATCATGCATCTTTTAAAAAAAATTCTGAGGTGGACCTGAACTGAAAGTGGGGGGTGTCATGGCCCTTTAATGCATATATGTATGTTTTTTAATATTACAACAGTGAAGCTGAACCTGAGGTGAAGGCATTGGCTCGACTAGATCACCCAAACATCGTGCGCTACTTCACATGCTGGCCTGATTCTGACAACTGGATGTCAAATCAAGAAACAAACGAAAAGTCAAAGTAAGCAAATCTTCAACACTGTAGACCGAAACACTCAGTTCTTCACTGTAATGATGTTTCTTTGTTTTACTGTCAGCACAACAGGTTCTTCAACTGACACTGATGATACTAATGAGAGAAGTGCAAGTGATGATGATGTTGCTGATGATGAAGATGATGATGATGTCAGTGATGATGTCACGTAATTTGCTTCAAGAATTCTTGAAGCAAATAATTTGCTTCAAGAAACACTAACAGCAAACTACTAAAGGCAAATTCATGATAAAAAAGTATGTTATTGTGCTTTTAAAGTGCCTTGTATAAAGTACCTAGGCATAGGCACTACACTGGAGCATTAGGACCCACACAGACCACAGGTTGGGCGCCCCCTGCTGGTCTCACTAACACCCTTTCCAGCTGCAACCTAGCTTTCCCATGTGGTCTCCCATCTAGGTAGTGACCAGGCTCAGCCCTGCTTAGCTTCAGTGGGTGACCATATGAGAGTTGCAGAGAGCTAGCTCCCGGCCAATAATAAGAGTTTAGTACATGGAAATAGCCACACCATGGGTCTCAAACATCGTGTTCTCATTCTCATGTAAATCCTGTAAATGTGTAAAATCCTGCTGAAAACAGGCCAATCAGAACAAATCCACACAAGATCGTTAATATGCTGCTGAGCATCAGAGCAGAACTCATAAATATTCATGACCCTTCCAAATATGGTCAAACCTGAGCTTTTCATTCTAGGGGTCATTTCTGTAGTTATAAATGAGCATTTTAAAAAGTCTGGAAAATGTTTGTACTTACCATAGACACATACAAATGAAAATATGAGACAACAATTTAACGCAGGGGTGTCAAAGTCAATTGCTGGAGGGCCGCAGCCCTGCAAAGTTTAGTTTCAGCCCTGCTTTAACACACATGTCATTCTTTCGTATAGATATGGATTTTCGTATTTTCCGAGCTCAATGGGGCGACCCCTGTAAGTTGCGTAAATCCGAAGTTTTTTTTTGTGTATATATATATATACATATATATATACATATATATATATATATATATATATATATATATATATATATATATATATATATATATATATATATATATATATATGTATATGTATGTATGTATATATATATATGTATGTATGTATGTATATATGTATGTATGTATGTATATATATATGTATGTATGTATGTATGTATATATATATGTATGTATGTATGTATGTATATATATATATATATATATATATATATATATATATATATATATATATATATATATATATGTATATACTGTATGTATGTATGTATATATGTGTGTGTCTCATCTTCCTTTTTTGTCTTCGGCTGATTAAATGCCTGGTTTAATTATAGTTGAAACTAAACTGTGCAGAGCTGCGGCCCTCTAGGAACTGAGTTTGACACATTTGGTTTAACGTATTAAATCAATGCATTCTGTGGCACCTTTGAACAATAATGTACATAATGCAGGGTTCAATATTCATTCACTAAACCTTTATGTGCTTTCTCTCCCTTTCGTCTACAGCAGGACATATTTATTTATTCAGATGGAGTTTTGTGAGGGAGGAACACTGACGTCATGGATAGGGGAGAGAAATTACAGAGGAAAACAGAGAATCCCTCTGGAAATCCATCGGATATTTTATGAGATCAGCAGTGGGGTGGAGTACATCCATTCAAACAATCTCATCCACAGAGACTTGAAGGTACAGTTGAAGTCAGAATTATGAGCCCTCCTAAATTACTAGTAAATTTTTCCCCAATTTCTGTTTAACGGAGAGAAGATTTGTTCAACACACTTTTTAATCATAATAGTTTCATTAACTCATTTCTAATAACTGATTTATTTTATCTTTGCCATGATGACAGCACACAATATTAGACTAGATATTCATCAAGACACTAGTAATCAGCTTAAAGTGACATTCAACTAGGTTAATTAGGGTGAAGTTAGGGTAATTAGGCAAGTTATTGTATAACAGTGGTTTGTTCTGTAGATAATCCAAAACTAATGTTGCTTAAGGGGGCTAATAATATTAATAATAGACCTTAAAATGGCTTTTAAAAAAGTAAAAACTGCTTTTATTCTAGCTGAAATAAAACAAATAAGACTTTCTCCAGAGAAAAAATATTACAGGAAATACTGTGAAAATTTCCTCAATCTGTTCAACATCATATAGGAAATATTTTCTATCATGTAGACTTTTGTGTTCGGAATAAGCATTGTTTTAATATTGTATGTTTTTATTTTAGCCTGATAACATATTGTTTAATGACGGCAAAGTGAAGATTGGAGATTTTGGGTTGGTGGCGGCTCAGAAGAATCCCAGTGGTGACCCTATAGAGCGGTCAAAGAGGAAGGGCACACCCACATATATGAGTCCTGAACAGGTGACGTATTTAAACTTTTAGCTTTTTCACAAAGATTTTAACAGCATCATGCTTGTATCAGCACATTTTTATCAAGTTTTTATGAGTATTTACATGGGGTGGCACTGTGGCTCAGTGGTTAGCACTATGGCCTTACAGCAAGAAGGTCACTGGTTCAAGTCCCGGCTTGCTCAGTTGACATTTCTGTGTGGAGTTTGCATGTTCTCCCCGTATTGGCGTGGGTTTCCTCTCCTCTGGGTGCTCCGGTTTCCCCCACAGTCTAAATACATGCACTATAGGGGAATTGGATAAGTTAAATTGACTGTAGTGTGTGTGTGTGTGTGTGTGTGTGTGTGTGTGTGTGTGTGTGTGAGAGAGAGAGAAAAAAATGAGTGTGTATGGGTGTTTCCCAGTACCGGGTTGCAGTTGAAAGGGCATCCACTGCATAAAACATATTCTGGAATAATTGTCGATTCATTCTGTTGTGGCGACCCCTTGTACATAAGGGACCAAGCCAAAGGAAAATGAAAGAATTTTATATACACTCTATATACAAATGCCGGGTTCCACACAATCAATTTGTGTTAAGAGAACATGAAGGAATTAAGTTATTATTTACTTATTAGTTTTTACGAATTTAAATGGATTTAATGTAAAACAAGATAAGTTCTCCCCCCCAAAAAAACTCAAGAATTGTGTCGCTTCAGCTTATTTTAAATAAGTAGCTTTTTATAGATGTCATTTTTTGAGTGGATAAAAATGTTTAATTAAAATAAAACTGATATTAAAATAATCAAATAAATTATTTGTATGAATAAAGTAAATAAGTTGAATAAAGGAGATCTTTTTTGTAGGAAAATCTGAGGAATTACGATGAAAAGACAGACATTTTTCCCCTTGGACTGATGTGGTTTGAAATGCTGTGGAAAATATCTTCTGGGATGGAGAGAGCAGAGGTCAGTATTGTTTCATTTATAATGTCATTCATTCATTCATTCATTTTCTTTTTGGCTTATACCCTTTATTAATCTGGGGTCGCCACAGCGGAATGAACCACCAACTTATCCAGCATATGTTCCACACAGCGGACGCCCTTTCAGCTGCAACCCATCACTGGGAAACATCCATACACACTCATACACTACAGACAATTTAGCCTACCCAATTCACCTATACCACATGTCTTTGGACTGTGATTGGCTGATTAGAAATTTGCGTTAACAAGCAGTTGAAAAGGTTGATATATATATATATATATATATATATATATATATATATATATATATATATATATATATATATATATATATATATATATATATATATAAAAAAACACATTTACCGGCCACTTTATTAGGTACACCTTTTCAACTGCTTGTTAACGCAAATTTCTAATCAGCCAATCACAGTCCAAAGACATGTGGTACAGGTGAATTGGGTAGGCTAAATTGTCTGTAGTGTATGAGTGTGTATGGATGTTTCCCAGTGATGGGTTGCAGCTGAAAGGGCGTCCGCTGTGTGGAACATATGCTGGATAAGTTGGCAGATCATTCCGCTGTGGCGACCCCAGATTAATAAAGGGTATAAGCCAAAAAGAAAATGAATATATATAATGATATATATATACATACACACTGGTATATATACAGTGGTGAAATTAGGCATGGGCAAGATGGACGATCACCCAGGGTTGCATCTTGCTAGGGGCAGCATGGAAAACCAAACCGCAAAATATATACAAAACAATATTTATAAAACATAAAAAAACACAGTTTACACATTTAAATTATATCAAAACAAACTTTTATTTTGGATGCGATTGATTTTTGCCCAGCACTACCTATATTATTTTTTAATAATTGACTGAATAATTCTTGATTTTTACATTGCAGATCTGGACAAATTTGAGAAATCAAAAGCTTCCTGACCAGTTTTGTGAGAGATATCCACCTGAAGTAAGACGTTTGATTTTCAAGTAAAGATTGTTTTATTGAGTTCAGTCTGTAATTCTGTTTTGTTTTTTGTTTAGAATAAATTCATTGAGAAGATGCTGTCCGTGACACCAGAGGACAGGCCGCACGCTAAAGACATCAGACTAAATCTGGAGACGTTTTTCTCTTTGCATCAGAACAGCTTGAGTCAGAAAACTATCTGACTCTTTTGTTGTCTGTTTGGTCGGATGATAATGGTTTTCTGCAGAGCACTTTTAAGGATTTTACTGGTTTATTCATGGTTTAATGAACTGTTTAATGCTGGGATTTGCAAACTGGGCAGCAGAATAATATCAGGTGGTCCATGGAAAAGTTTGCAAAAAATAAATAAATTTAATGCATAAAATAATAAATAAGATATTTAAAAAACATATATATATATTAAATTATCTTTAAGGATTTTTAAAGGAGGATGTTGATGTATGTGGCATATAAAAGACCCCTGATGTAATGATGTGTAATTAGATGATAATATAAATCGTTCAATTAGTATTTGGTCATATTAAATTAAATATAAGCGTAATATTCTGATTTATTATATATATATTTTTTAAATCATGAATTTCAAATGTTTCAAAGGTCTATTTTGTTTAAATATTTTACAAATCTAAAATTGAATGTAGTTTTACAACATTTCTGAAACGGTGTCTGAATATAAATGTATTTTCATTCATTTATTCATTTTCTTGTCAGCTCAGTCCCTTTATTAATCCGGGGTCGCCACAGCGGAATGAACCGCCAACTTATCCAGCACGTTTTTACGCAGCGGATGCCCTTCCAGCCGCAACCCATCTCTGGGAAAATAAATGTATTTTATTACATTAATATAATACATATAAAACTTCTCCAGGGGTGGTTGGTTTGGTTTACAATAAATGCAATATTGTTTAATATCTGCTGCTGGGAACTTTGCTGCTCAAGTGGACCTTTTTATTGACGAATGTACTGTATATGCTGGGTGGAATAAAGAAAGAATGGACATAAAAAATGTGTTATTAATGCCCTCATCATACTGCCCAGGTAGCAGATAATTCTGGCCCAGACTTGGCATTGAGCTGGCACAGCAGGCGTTCACTGGAATACAGCATGTGGGCCAAACATTAGTCTTTAAGGTGGCACACAAGACATGGGCCAGATATCAAATGTAGTATTTGGCCCAAATGTTAAAAATGAATAAGTGGGCCACTTAAGTTTGGCCTATCCTGACCCACATTTAAAATACTTTTTTTGGGTAAAGAAATATTGTAACACACAAAGTAATTTCCATCTTTCTGTTTGCATATTCTAACGCCTTCATTTTAATCCAGGAAACAATCAAGATTTAATTGTTTATTTTTTAAATATATTGTTTATTGTATGTTGCAAAATAACTGAATTTAACCTTCATTGCATAAGTTTTATTAGCAAAATTATTATTTTACAAATTCTATTATTATGAACCATATGTCAAAGTCAGTTTTTTTATTGATATAATTTTTTTCTGATTTTTCTGATTGATTGATATAAATATACATACACATACATACATACACATACATACATATATATATACACACACACACATGCACAAACACAAATACATGCATAAGTAAATACATAACTAATATTGCGGGCAGATTAATAATTAAATAAATTACAAGGATGTTGGGGGAATAATGTTTATAAGAAATGTTGTGTTTTTATGTATATTCTATTTATTTTCATAATTATTAATTATTGTTTAATATGCAGGAATTTGTGAATTTAATTAATTTATTTGTTTGGATATTAATTTATTGTTTTAAATATGCATACATTTGTGGATTTATTAATTAATTTATTTGGATATTTATTGTTTTATATATGCAGGAATTTGAGGATTTATTAATTTATTTATTTGCATATTTATATTTTTATTTATGCAGGAAATTGTGGGTTTATTCATTATTTATTCATTTATTTGCGTATTTATTTGTTGTTTTATTTATGCAGGAGTTTGTGGATTTATTTATTTGCATATTTATTTATTTATTGTTTATATATGCAGGTATTTGTGGATTTATTAATTTACTTGCGTATTTTTTGTTTTATTTATGCAGGAATTTGTGGATTTATTTACTTATTTATTTATTTGCATATTTATTTATTGTATTATTTATGCAGGAATTTGTGGATTTATTAATTAATATTTTTTTGCATATTTAAATATTGTTTTATATATGCAGGAATTTGTGGATTTAATTAATTTATTTGTTTGGATATTTATTTATTGTTTTATATATGCAGAAATTTGTGGATTTACTAATTTATTTATTTATTTGCATATATATTTATAGTTTTATTTATGCTGGAATTTATGGGTTTATTTACTTATTTATTCATTTATTTGCGTATTTATTTATTTGTTGTTTTATTTATGCAGGAGTTTGTGGATTTATTTATTTGCATATTTATTTTTTTATTGTTTATATATGCAGGAATTTGTGGATTTATTAATTTATTTGCGTATTTATTTGTTGTTTTATTTATGCAGGAATTTGTGATTTATTTACTTATTTATTTATTTGCAAATTTATTTATTTATTGTTTTATTTATGCAGGAATTTGTGGATTTATTTATTTATTTGCATATTTATTTATTGTATTATTTATGCAGGAATTTGTGGATTTATTTACTTATTTAATTATTTGTGTATTTATTTATTTATTGTTTTATATATGCAGTAATTTGTGGATTTATTTATTTATTTGCATATTTATTTATTGTTTTATATATGCAGGAATTTGTGGATTTATTTATTTATTTGCGTATTTATGTATTATTTTTGCAGGTTTTGTCCTGCCTAAAGTGCAAATGGGTTTTATATCAATTTCACTGCAGTCATGACACCAAGTCCAGCTTTCAGTCCAAACATGTGCCATATCTGGCCCAGTTCAGGCCAGTCATAACTTTGTCTGCAAGGCAAACTTGATCCAGTCATGTACCGTAATTCCCTGAGGTATGTGGGCCAGGCCAAGCTGATTGTGTGGACCAGAGAAATTTTGCTATGTGGGTCGTTAAATTTATTTAAAGAAATTCTTAACAATACTATTAATATTTGTCTTGCAATGCTTTATTTTGATAACATATAACTATTCGTCTATGCACGTAAATACTAGCAGCTTATTAATAAACCACACAAAAAACACACTTTCATCTTAAATTCAACCGGAAGTGGCTTTATAAAAGGGGGAATAACCCGAATAACAGACGTCGCGGTAAGTCATTCAATAATTGTGAATTCTGTGGTAAAATATGGTTTATATCATTCTAAAATAGTCAGCTTCATTCTCAAATATTTCAGAGTTAACATTTTTTATATAATAAGCAAACAATCCTCTTAGAGCTAATTAGCTATTTGTTTACATCCCGTGTGACAAAACTATAATGAGAATTTAGCTCGGACTATAACACAAAGCTAGCGGTTTGATGTCATAAAATGTATAGAAGTGCTAAAATATTGAAGTGTTTGTTAATGTGTGTTTAAATTAATTAGTAGTTCGTCTACTAAGTCAAAGAGCGATGTGATTCTAAGTCCACCAGCTGTCGCTGTTACCTCGCTGATGTTTTTGTTTGCGCATGCGCAGCTTGGTCAACAGAGTATGTCACCCATTCGATAAATAACTTTTAATAATCTATTCAGTCATGTTTAAATTACAGCAACCCCAAGACTTCGTAAGGATAAAAAGCAAACTGTGATAATTTTTTTATTTAATTTTTGGACTTAAAAATGTAAAAAAGGTTATTATTTTTTTTTTTACTTTACTAGATATTCAGATATATATAATCTAAATAACACTAGATATTCTTTGTGGTTTATACGTTATCAAAAGTAAATAAATTGGTTAAATATTCAGTTTAAATGCACTAATAATTCTAAGATGTCAGTAAAACAGTGGAGAAAATAAATGTGAAAAAACCCTATAAATATAAGCTTTTACTTTTCTTTGAGCAATAGCATAGAGCAACAGCGAATACATACTGAGGAACGTATCATTAGGGAGGAGAGTAAATTAGTTTCATATTTGTCTGTCAGCCTGCGTATGTTTAACCATTGTGTGCTGTTGGGGATGTTTTCATCCACTCTGGGGTCAGACCTAGCCCGGGGAAAGGGCCGGTTCTTTTTTTTCTTTTTTCTTTTTTAACTGACCTTTTTGCAGACATTCACCCAATTTTCTATTTAATTACAAGATTTAAATACTAAATTTAGGAGACATTTTATCCACTATTTTCAGCTAAATTAGCTTGTTGGATGGTCATCATAACCACACATTTTGATGTGCTAAAAATGTTTCCGAAATATTAAGAGTAAAGAAATATGACAAATATTTATTTTTAAAACACAAATTCATTACATCACATATCAATAAAAATAAATGGGTTATTTTTACTATTCATGATGGCATAGCAGTCAAAATACAAATGAGTTTATGTGGGACAAACTCTGGACGAATATCTGACCCCCCTTGCTACAGGCCTGGGGGTGAGTTTGAGGCTTAATTTGGCCACAACTTTTTTCTGTTTCAGTTAGCAGATTGTTTTTTGGTGACAAATCTTATTTTGACACATTTTTGGGAAAATGCTTTGATTAAAAAAAAAAAAAAAAACCTCAACAATACACTGAGTGTAATTTACCACCCTTTTGTTAGGTACAGTATACCCACTTTAATTTGCTCTCATACTCCATATAAATCCAGAAACTAAGTTTTTTTTAAGCACAGGCCTATCTAAAGGGCTAACGCTTGTGACTGATTGTCAACAGTAATAATTACACATTTTACCTTTTCCCAACAGGTAAAACCACCAACAATAAAGAAGACATGATTATATGCTGTCATGACTTTGAAATCAAGAAATGTGGTTATAATGAAAGTCAATGCGGCAAAAACAGACACCAACAATAAATTAGAGAGATAAAATGAAAATTTTATACTGCACAAAAACTAACAATGCATACATGACCAAGACTGTGGCTAAAAGGTTAAAAAATGCAGTCCACAATTACTTTTTATATTGAAAGTACACTGAAAAAAGTGTTGCATGCAGAACTGTTGCAAACAATTTATTTGTGTTGAATTTAAACAAACAAATTAAGTTTAATAATGTTCAACTTAATTTGTTTGTTTAAATTCAGCCCAAATAAATTGTTTACAACCACTTAACGTAAAAACATTGAGTATGTAATTTTGTGGGGTTTTTTTTCTACTAAATCAGTCATATCATTTGTGAACTTAAGCATTTAAAGAATTAAAATCCTGTCATTTTTAAAAACATTTAGTAGTTTTGATCAGAACTGAGGCTGATTAACAGATTTAAGCAAAACAATTAGAAAAATATTATTATAATAATATATATATATATAAAAAAAAAAAAATATATATATATATATATATATATATATATATATATATATATAAATAATATTTATGTGATGCATTTTTACAGCCGTTTAATTTTAATTTAGTGGATGTTTACATCCCTAACATAACAAAAGGGTGGTAAATCTGTACAGTGCACAAAGGTTAAATTCGTGTCAACTTAAATTCAGGCCCTTGCTTATATTTTTATGTCATTTTTATTTATGACTTCTTTGCATTTTCCTCTGGGGAAAGACACTTTTGAACTTGACGCACTTGGTGAATAAAAAATGAGATAAAAATGACATGAATGAATGTCACTTTACTTTTACACAGAAATTGGTAGTTCTATTAATGCAATCTGTTGACTTTAGTAATCTGTCATTATATGCTGATGAGGCTCCCATAACTTCAAAAATCCAGACAAATTCTAATGCGACTAATCCAGCGATGTTTGTGAAGTTTTGCTTGCTTTGATATGAATGTATGTGCGTAAATGAGTCGATGCATATATTTCAGGGGTTCTGTTTTATAAATGAGTGGTGTAACATACAAGCCATGATTTTCTGCTAATCTAATCTGCTGTAGGCAGGGGCGTAACAACCGGGGGCGACGGTGTGAGGCGGGAGGTAGGGTGGGTACGTCCCCCTCACTTTTAGAGACAGATCATTTAGAACAGATGATCATTAATTATACGAACGTACACTTTTGGATCTCAATCAGCTGTCCTCCCACTTATAAAATGTCTGCTACACCCCTGCCTGTAGGCCAATATTATACAACAGTTACTCATCGCTAATATAAATGCACAAGTGATGTTATGTAAAATATATCCACTTGTGTATGTGTAACTGCTGCATAATATTTACTTTCAGCAGATAGGCACAGGCCAGATCTGACATTCACGTCACTGTAAGCTCAAGCTCCCTGTTGTACATCTGAATGAATGGAGGCATTAGACACAAAACAACACTCTGTTATACTGGATGAGCAGTTACAGTACGTGTCTACAGAGAAAAAAAAAGATATGAATGACTATATTATCACCAGGGGCAACATTACTTCTGTTGTTTACCATAGTAAAGAGCAGTTGCTTCCTAATATAAGACTTTAGATAACCACATCACCTTCTGTCATTACGATTATATAACTGTAATGAAAAGGAGATTATTTAAATGTGATATTAGTGTACTACTTTTAAACTCAGATATAAGAAACTATACTTTCGTTTCTGTTTATAATTTTAGTACTCCTCTGAGTTATGTAATATTGCATGTAAGTATACTACTTACACTAAAAGTCTTACCCCCGGTTTCGCAAACAAGGTTTAAGGCTAGTCAAGATTAAATTGCATGTTTGAGCTGTCTCAACTCAAAATAACTTGCAGGAAGGTGTCCTAAAATATTTCAGTGTCATTTTTTTTGTCTCCAGGTACACAGCAGTAATATATCTTTCTAAAGTCATTTTATAAATGTGACTTAAATAGCCTAAATTATCCAAGGTTTAGTCCTGGCTTAATCTAAGCGCTGTTTGTGAAACTGGGTCATTGTGTATTTGGCTTAGACTTGTTTATTAGCATAGTTAAGTATACTTTTATTTATATATATACACACACACACTGGCCACTTTATTAGGTACACCTGTCTGTATACATACCTGGATACACACACACACACACACACACACACACACACACACACACACACACACACACACACACTGGCCACTTTATTAGGTACACCTATCTGTATACATACCTGTATATATACATATACACACACACACCGGCCACTTTATTAGGTACACCTGTCTAACTGCTCGTTAATGCACATTTTTTAATCAGCCAATCACATGGCAGCAACTCAGTGCATGTAGATATGGTCAAACCGATCTGCTGCAGTTCAAAGGGAGCATCAAACTGGGGGAGAAAGGGCATTTAAAGGGTCCCCTTAGCCCTACACCTTCACGTGAACGTGCAAAACGATGGGTGGGGGTAAGGGGAAGGGCTAAGGGGTAGAATTGGGATCGGGCCTCATAGTACACTTAAAACTATACTTTCATATACTAAAATGGGCCAATTTAGTCCCAAGTGATATTCAAATAGTGCAAGGGTTGGATGATGTCGACTAATTTGGTATTGTACGATTTATGAATAATTAATTAATTAATACCAATTATCTTTGTATGGTCTTTGTTTTACCCATAACCAAATCATCTTGGTTGGTAAAAAAGGTGCACAACCAACCAATAGTATCTAAGGTTTACGCTAAAGTACAAGTGTGAAAACGAAAGATTGAAGCAGATCGAACTATAATTACACTAATATTGTAAAAATAAGTGGGCAGCACGGTGGCTTAGTGGTTAGCACTGTCACCTCACAGCAAAAAGATAGCTGATTCTAGTCTCGGTTGGGTCAGTTGGCGTTTCTGTGTGGAGTTTGCATGTTCTCCCTGTGTTGGCGTGGGTTTCCTCCGGGTGCTCCGGTTTCCCCAACAGTCCAAACACAT
Organism: Danio rerio; assembly: GCF_049306965.1. Classification (NCBI taxonomy): domain Eukaryota; kingdom Metazoa; phylum Chordata; class Actinopteri; order Cypriniformes; family Danionidae; genus Danio; species Danio rerio. The sequence continues at coordinate 53,980,820 of NC_133188.1, read as the reverse complement.
GCGCTATAGGGGAATAAGTGAATAAGAGTATAAACTATATAGTGAATAAGTGAATTAATAAATTTGGCCATAGTGTTTGAGTGTGTGTGTGTGTGTGTGTGTATGGGTGTTTTCCAGTACTGTGTTGCAGCTGGAAGGGCATCCGCTTTGTAAAACATATGCTGGATATGATGGCGGTTCATTCCGCTGTGGCGACCCCTGAAGAATAAAGGGACCAAGCTGAAGGTAAATGAATGAATGTAAAATGAAGAGCTTAAAGTAGAGTATATTTATTGTTTGTGTAGTGCAGAAGTACTGAAATAATGCAAATAATCTGAGTGTACTTTTGAGAATATCTCCTTTATTAATGTAGAAAACAAAGTCGGACAAAAAAGTCCTTTATACCGTCACATGAGTGCAAAAGCTAACAAAGATACAAACTGTACAATTAAACATTTTTAAAAAACAATGGACAAAGCAATCTCCTAACATTTAATTCTCGCAAAATAAATATATTTGACTCCTTTATGAAATTATCATTCTGTTAATGCGTTATACTGCAGTGGTTTGTAGGAAATTTACATTTCTAAAAATAGAAATATTCCATGGGAGAGTGTCGGGATGTTTTCACAGTTCAATGATTTCCTTCATCTGTTTTTTGTGTCGCAAATCTAAGTAAAACAAAAAAAATGAACAACGGTTTTGTTTTTGAAGCAAACTAAAACTAAAGAGCGACAAAAAAAACTACATTTCTTACTGTGGAAATTTAGTATACGTCACTAGTATGCTTAATATTAAATCTGAAGTTCCTCTGTAACAATGTAAACTCATCAGATATTCTGTACACAATGATTCAGATATAAAACACAAACATGATCGCTCACATTTCAGCAGGGTTGATTCTGGAATTTATTTTCCAATCATATACCTCAGTAGGAAGTCAATTTGGAGGGTGGCACGGTGGTTTAATGGTTAGCACTAAGGCCTCACAGCAAGAAGGTTGCAGGTTCAAGTCCCGGGTCATTTGGCATTTCTGTGTGGAGTTTGCATGTTCTCCCCGTGTTGGCGTGGGTTTCCTCTGGGTGCTCCTGTTTCCCCTACAGTCCAAACACATGGGGGAATTGATGAACTAAATTGGCCGTAGTGTATGAGTGTGTGTGTGAATGAGTGTGTATGGATGTTACCCAGAACTGGGTTGCAGCTGGAAAGGCATCCGCTGTGTAAAACATATGCTTGAATAGTTGGTGGTTCATTCCCCTGTGGGGACCCCTGATAAATAAGGGACAAAGCCGAAGGAAAATGATTGAATGAATGTAGAGTGTATGTAGCCTGACTAATTTATTCAAATCCATCATGGCAGTGGGCGGAGCTGTTTCTATAGTAACATACTGATTATGGGTAGTGTATTTAAATCTGCTGTTACATCAATAAAAAGTCATCTCACGAACTGGTAAGCATCCTTAATTATTGTAAAATGGAGAAAATGGGCGACTCGGTGGCGCAGTGGATAGCGCTCTCGCCTCACAGCAAGAGGATCGCTGGTTCAGGTCGGGTCAGTTGGGGCATTTCTGTGGGGTGTTTGCATGTTCCTCCGTGTGCTCCGGTTTCCTCCACAAGTGCAAAGACATGCGCTATAGAGGAATTGGGTAAGCTAAATTGTCTGTGGTGTTTGTGTGTGAATGAGTGTGTATGGGTGTTTTCCAGTGATGGGTTGCAGTTGGAAACATATGCTGGATAAGTTGGCGGTTCATTCCACTGTGGCGACCCATGCGCTATAGGGGAATTGGGTAAGCTAAATTGTCTGTGGTGTATGCATGTGAATGAGTGTGTATGGGTGTTTCCCAGTGATGGGTTGCAGTTGGAAACAAATGCTGGATAAGTTGGCGGTTCATTCCACTGTGGCGACCCATGCGCTATAGGGGAATTGGGTAAGCTAAATTGTCTGTGGTGTATGCATGTGAATGAGTGTGTATGGGTGTTTCCCAGTGATGGGTTGCAGTTGGAAACAAATGCTGGATAAGTTGGCGGTTCATTCCAATGTGGCGACCCATGCGCTATAGGGGAATTGGGTAAGCTAAATTGTCTGTGGTGTATGCATGTGAATGAGTGTGTATGGGTGTTTCCCAGTGATGGGTTGCAGTTGGAAACAAATGCTGGATAAGTTGGCGGTTCATTCCACTGTGGCGACCCATGCGCTATAGGGGAATTGGGTAAGCTAAATTGTCTGTGGTGTATGCATGTGAATGAGTGTGTATGGGTGTTTCCCAGTGATGGGTTGCAGTTGGAAACAAATGCTGGATAAGTTGGCGGTTCATTCCAATGTGGCGACCCATGCGCTATAGGGGAATTGGGTAAGCTAAATTGTCTGTGGTGTATGCATGTGAATGAGTGTGTATGGGTGTTTCCCAGTGATGGGTTGCAGTTGGAAACAAATGCTGGATAAGTTGGCGGTTCATTCCACTGTGGCGACCCATGCGCTATAGGGGAATTGGGTAAGCTAAATTGTCTGTGGTGTATGCGTGTGAATGAGTGTGTATGGGTGTTTCCCAGTGATGGGTTGCAGTTGGAAACAAATGCTGGATAAGTTGGCGGTTCATTCCACTGTGGCGACCCATGCGCTATAGGGGAATTGGGTAAGCTAAATTGTCTGTGGTGTATGCGTGTGAATGAGTGTGTATGGGTGTTTCCCAGTGATGGGTTGCAGTTGGAAACAAATGCTGGATAAGTTGGCGGTTCATTCCACTGTGGCGACCCCAGATTAAAGTTGAAAAGAAAATGAATGAATGAAAATGATTGGTAGTTTTGCTTCCAGAGCGCTGCTGTTGTATTACGTTGAGATTCCCTATAAATATACAGTAGGTAAAAGACATCGGTGGTATGTGCAAAATCATGGCCTCCTCATTAGAAAGCCTCTAGTATGGATTTAGCTCTTCTGGTGCTAAGTGAGACTCTTCTGCTTCAGTGTAGGCGGTGAAGCTGTTGTTTCGACAGCTCCAGTCATAACTGTCTGACGTAAAACTGTGAATGAAAGCACACGACAGTCAATTAAACTCTTCTGGTTAAATGAACTCTTCAGCGTATGCAGTACTCATTGAGGCCTGAACTTCATGAGTGAAGTTTAAATCTTTTTTTTTTCCTGTGAAGTGTAGCCTTTTGATGTTTTTTATTTTATTTTTTTTTTTTTTGTGGTAGGAAATAATATTCACCTCTGATTTTTCTTTTTTTAGAGCTGTCAATAAATGTTGATCTGTGTGTGTGTACAGTCTATGCATTTATTCGAAAAAATGTTTATTCATGAGAAAATGTTTATCTATAATACAAATTATAGATCTACGCATATATAAATAGTGTTGATTTGTTTAGTATAGTATTGTATTATGTTTGTGTTATATGCACTCATTGGCCACTTTATTAGGTACACCTGTCCAACTGCTTGTTAAAGCAAATTTCTAATTAGCCAATCAGATGGCAGCAGATTGGGGAAGAAAGGGGATTTAAGTGACTTTGAACGTGGCATGGTTGTTGGTGCCTGAGTATTTCAGAAACTGCTGATCTACTGGGATTTTCACGCACAACCATCTCTAGGGTTTACAGAGAATGGTCCGACAAGGAGGAAATATCCAGTGAGCGGCAGTTCTGTGGGTTCAAATGCCTTGTTGATGTCAGAGCTCAGAGGAGAATGGTCTGACGTAACCAATCGTTATACAACCGAGGTCTGCAGAAGAGCATCTCTGAACACACAACACATTCATCCTTAAGGCGGATGGGCTACAGCAGCAGAAGAGCACACCGGGTGCCGCTCCTGTCAGCTAAGAACAGGAAACTGAGGCTACAATTCACACAGACTCACCAAAACTGGACAATAGAAGATTGGAGAAACATTGCCTGCTCTGATGAGTCTCCATTTCTGCTGACACATTCGGATGCTCGGGGCAGAATTTGGTATCAGCAACATGAAAGCATGGCATGCCTTGTATCAGCGGTTCAGGCTGGTGGTGGTGGTGTAATGGTGTGGGGGAGATTTTCTTGCACACTTTGGGCTCATTAGTATCAATTGAGCATCGTGTCAACATCACAGCCTACCTGAGTATTGTTGCTGACCATGTCCATCCCTTTATGAGCACAGTGTCTCCATCTTCTACTTCCAGCAGGATAACGCACCATGCCATAAAGCGTGAATCATCTCAGACTGGTTTCTTAAACATGTCAATGAGTTCACTGTACTCAAATGGCACCTTTGGGATGTGGTGGAATGGGAGATTGGCATCACGACAAATCTGCTGCAACTGTGTAATGCTATCATGTCAATATGGAGCAAAATCTCTGAGGAATATTTCCAGTACCTTGTTCAGTCTATGCCACAAAGGATTAAGGCAGATTTGAAGGCAAAAGAAGGTCCAACCCTAGTAAGGTGTACCTAATAAAGTGGCCAATGAGTGTATGTATATATAATTTAATACGGCAAATAACTATTGAAAATAGTAAAAATACTAAACATTTAATTGATTTGACTGTGATTTATAGTATTTTTTTTGTAATATTAAAATAGTCAGACTTTACACTGGTCATTCAAAATAGTTTGTTAGCATGTTAGAGTTTAACCACATCATTGTTGCATCATGTATCTCCAAAAATTCTCAAATTTACATCACATAAACATTTAGTTTTTAAGTAGATGCTTTTGTAACCACCATAGGACTACCATACTACAAATTTTTCATATTTTGCACTCTTTCTTATGGTTGTCATTTTTGAGCACTAATATCAATATTTTACTGTACAGATGAATCTTTCATAGTAACATCAGTAATGTGCATTTGTGAAGTAAATATGGTCAGATTTGATTTAATATTGGTGTTAACTGTAATTCTGACCTGGCTTGAATGTTCTGTGGTATGATGCTCCAGGCGAGGTCGTCGTCGCTGTCGTATCGCCGCGGGTTGTCAAAGAAATACGCTCTAGATGAGAACATGTGACCTGGGATCACTGACGCACTCTACAGACCAATGAGAAACAACAGTTATGAGGGCAACACTGTAAAATAATGCTCCATTAGTTAATGTATTTACTAACATAAACAAGCAATTTATTACGGTATTTATATGACACAAAATATTTTTTTACTAATTGTATTGCTCTTTAAACATCTAAACATTTGCATATTTTTAAATAATATTGCTAAAATTACTAAAACCTGAATTTATATATATATATATATATATATATATATATATATATATATATATTTACACACATTGACAAAAGTGAATCAATTGATTGTTTTGTAGACTATTTAGATGGACTAATTATAGATAATAAATCATTTCTGAAGAGCTCGTTATGAGCATAAGATTTTTATTAAATTTTTTTTGATACATTTTTTTAAATAAAGTAATACAAATAAAAAAAAAAATAAAAAAAAAGCTAAATAAAACACTAGATAATTACACATAAAAATACATATATGCATGCAAGTACATATATACAATATACTGACCTCTACGTAAAATTATAAATAAATGAATAAAAAAACGATAAATATTTTTTAAAAATTGTATACATTTTTATATCATAATAAAGAAATTTTTTGGATTTATATATATATATATATATATATATATATATATATATATATATATATATATATATACATATATATATATATATATATATATATATATATATATATATATATATATATATATATATAATTATTAATATATATTATATTTTTATAATTAATATATTTTTTATTATTATATTATAATTACATTTTATATAATTGTTAATTATATATATATTTGTATTTGTATAAATAATATCATTATGTATTGTAATTTGTATTTATATAGCGCAGTTATCATCATACACTAGAACTGTAATCAGGCGATAAAAATTAGGCCCTAATGGGCCCGAGCCTGACAGAATTCAGCCCAAGCCAGACAGATACATTTTGATTGACGACTTTATATAGCCTGAACCCGTTTACAGCAAGACATTATTCAATATTGCACAGGCACACAGCCCTTTTTTTCAAGAATGAGTCGTTTATATGTGTTTTAATATAATTTACATAAATTGGAACAAAGAAATAAAATAAGTCCTCAGTAACATCGTAACATCTCAGCACTCTGAATAGGCCTGGGTACACCTAGCCTTTAAATTGGCCAACACATCAGTAAAATAAGTCTTTTTTTAGCTAATTAAATTCAAATGAATTATAAATGATGACGGGTATTTTGGCAATAACGGAATTAAGATAAAGGCTCTGCGAGATTTGTTTCGCCACTTCTCTTTACAATCTGGCATTAAGGAGACAGTAAAGCTGAATATTAAACGATTAATGTCAACATTAGCCTGTATACTCTGTCTACATTATGATTTAAGGGTTTAATTAATATTTATTTATAATTTGAAAACCCTTTACTCACCAAGATTAGGCTACTTGTTTTTTTGGAGGAACATTATTGAATCTACTGTAAATGGCTTCAGCGCAGTCCTGCGCTCAGGATGGTGCATCCAGCAGCACTGAACACCCTTTCACTGCTGCTGCTACAGGCTGAGATGCATAGATCTGATCTGGCTAATTTGACAAGTTTTAAGTAGGAATTTTAGTTCATCTTTTACTGGCCAAGAACATCCATTTAATTTTTCATGACAGCGGTTTCAAGGTAGCGAGTGAACTCGTCATCTTCCCTGTCATCTTTCTGTCACACATTGCTCATACATTGCAGTGCACATACATTGCTGTTTAGCGCTCTACCGTAATACGCAGTGTATGAGTGACCGCCGTAATACATTGGCAACTAGAAAGACCGTTCTTGTTGGACTTGCATCTGGCCTGACCACAGTCGAAATTCGCTCTTTTTGACTTTCTCTGTCGTAATTTGTTTTACCTTTGCATGGATGGATTTTAATGTTGTAACAAACGAGTTGATTAGGCTACTTTCTCGCGCTAATCAAAATGCATCATGACTATTCATTTACTGTGCAAGCCAAGCCCGGCCCGACCTGACCCTGTCTAAAATGATAGAAATTAAACCTGAAGTGGGTCCCGTCGGGTTCAGTCAAAGATCTTCAGCTCTACCATTCTCCCAAAGCGCTTCACGATCATGAGGAGGGTCTCTCTACAACACCACCAGTGTGCACTGCAGCATCCTGACAATTTTGCCAGGAAACCAGAATTACACCCCTACTCTTTACCAGAGGTGCCATGGGATTATTAATGACCGCAGAGAGTCAGGACCTCGGTTTAACATCTCATCCGAAAGACGGCGCTCACTGACAGTATAGAGTCCCGTTCACTATACTGGGGCGCTAGGACACACACAGACCATGGATTGAGCGCCCCCTGCTGGCTGTACTAATAAGTAATAAATAAATAAGTATTAATAATAATGATAATAATAATAATAAAGGAAAAATAGATGAGTAAATAAAAAAGATTAATTATGTGATGTACAGTTATTAAGATAAAATTATTTGCCTTCCTGTGAATTTATGATTTTTAAAATATTTCCAAGAGCTTTTTAACAGAAGACATAGCAGTTGTTTTTTATCTTTGCCGTGATGACAATACATTATATTTTGCTTGTTATTTTGCAAGACAGTATTTAGCTTAAAGCGCTAATAAAATCTGTATAAAAACTCATATACCCGATCCAGAGTTGGTTTACGAACTCTGAAAAAGTAAACCACCAGAGATGTGGGCAGCAGCTCCCAAACAAACAGGATCACCCCGAAAACCACATATCCAGCATCGCCCAGTGTCGACTTCAGATCTGCCTGTAGAGAAAAACCTCAGCTCTTACAAATATCACACATATGGCCAAATTCATGAAGACGCATCATTACCAAATATCAAATAATATTCAATTTGTTATCAGTGCAATGTAAATGTACATCGGTGAGATCTTTATAACAGTGCTGCAGATTAGAGAAGTGAGAAATAATTGATGACCAGCCATTTAATTAATAGAAAATAATGCACACTCGAGATGGCGATATCTGAAAATAAACAACCAGCCAATCAGAATTAAGCATTCAACAACCCTGTAGACAAATAAAAATGACAAATCATCCAATGTATTAAAAATATAAAATAAATGCTAACATTTTATTTACAGTATAGTTTTATGATTAAAACACTGTCGATTCAATGCATAATGTCATTTAATGGTTGATGGTTGATGAACAATTATATATTTTTCTAAATATTTAAGGTGTTGAGTGCTGTGTTCACACCAGACGTGGCAAGCACCAATAAATTGCTCTATTTGAGTGTATATAGACGCGTGAACATTTAGAGTTTAATAGCTTCAATCGTGCGTCAAATTCACTTCACAATAGACGCGGATTCGAGTCATGAGCGGGACTTCTGTCTGCCCGGTGGCTCTAGCTTCGTTGCTTAATGGCTAACATGGATTTTATGGAGAGAATAGCTGTGGAAGGCTGAAAAACAGTGTAGAATATTTTGGAGCCGTGTCTGAGACCACTAGATCCTTTTAGAGGTACACCCAGCTCTGTGAGCTCAGAAACTATTTCTGGATCATGGAAGCTTTCGGCTGTGCTTCCGACTGAGCGGAGCCCAGTTTGATGAACTGTTGTCGCTGTCTGCAGAAGGATTTTCCACTTGGGACACTTAACCACGCCCCCACACGAGAAAGCTCCTGATTGGTTAAAATCTGAAGTTAAATTTTTCCAACTTGATCAATTTGTTGCACAAAACGCTCAACTCATGCTGCTTCATTTGCGCAAATCTCATCATTCGTAAAGCCTCATTCTTGCATAACACGCCGCAGGATGTCTATTCGCACCTTTGCATTGACTTCACTCACGCGTGATGCTTCTTCCGCGTCTGGTGTGAACGCAGCAGTAGAGGTTTAGGAAATTCATTTCACCACCGAAGAATGGAGAAAGTAAAGGTTCTGGAAATATATCTACCTCAAAAACCTAACGATCATATTTGATTTTTCTAAATAATAATAATTAATGATGATAATAAAAATGATAATAATAATTATTATTATTATTATTATAAAAAAGGTGGACGTTTTTACAAGTATTGAAGACATTTTACATGATAGAAAAACCCCCTGTAAAATTTTAATCAGATGACCCATTTCCATTCTAAGCACATTATTGTGGTCTGTTTTATTTTTTCTGCTAAATATTAATATACATCGAAAATGGAAGACTTTTCAGATTTCTGTTGTGAGTTTTTGGCACATACTTGGTCTGATACATTGTACCAGTCGTAGTCAAAGGAGTTGATGCTCTTGATTTTCGTCAGTGCCAAAACCACCAGGTTATAACAGGCACGGGACGAGTACAGCAGGACCACCGTCACCCCGATCAATGTCACCTGACACACAGAAGTGCCCTGCACACAACAGCATATAGTCCAGTCACAATAAATAAAATAGACAGAGTTTAAAAGGAACTTAAGGGAAATAACCTAATTTAACAGCTTCTCTAGAGGTAAATCGTGTAGGGTGAAGATAGAAATGAAGTGGGGATCCAAATGTGACATGTAATGGAGATTTAATAATATAAATATTTACCACAAAAACAAGCAAAGCACGATCATGAAACACACCAGGGGTGGGGTGGGGGGTGGCCAGAATCAAGGTTGCAGGCCAGACCATCCCTATGGCCAGTCCACCTCTCTCTCTCTCTCTCTCTCTCTCTCTCTCTCTCTCTCTCTCTCTCTCTCTCTCTATATATATATATATATATATATATATATATATATACAATTATTGCATGAAATTTTATTATTTAGATTAAACTGTTAATAGTATTATATTATATTATATTATATTATATTATTATACTATGAATATAAATATATTGTATTATATTATAATTAATAAACTATCACTAAATATTTCTTTATGTTTAGCCTTATACTTCTCTGTTTCTGTTATTAGATAATTTATTATTCTATTAAATTATTATATTATATTATATTATATTATATTATATTATATTATATTATATTATATTATATTATAATGAATAAACTATTACCATAAACATTTCATTATGTTTAGTCTTATATTTTTCTGTGTTTCTCCTGTGTGTTTGCTCTGTGTGTCTGTCTGTGTCAGTCTTGGTGTGTGTGAGTGTGTGAGTGATGATAAGGAAAACTTATCCTTTAGACAACATTCCGTCATCTGTTTGTGAAAGATAGATTTATATCAGATATGGAATATATATATCTGATTGTATGTGGTGGGTGTCTCCTACTAAATATTATATGTTGTTAGGTGATTAGAAATTGTGCTGATACTGCATATCTTTATATTTACATATTTGTGTGTGTGTGTGTGTGTGTGTGTGTGTGTTCAGAGACCTCACCCCTAAACACTCCCTCCTTATCACGAACACAACAGAAGTCTAGTGGTGATTGCGCTGCTTTTTTCGGGATTAATTATTGTGATGAGCCGATTGCAAAAGAGAAATACTCTAGACTGTAACACTGTAAGAAGATACCTCTGTAGACGGAGGGCATCTCATGCCTTTCAGCCTTGTAATCTTAAAATGTAAGCAAGCCTTTTTTTTCATCACTTTAGACATTACGCTAGAGAATCATTCAAAAGTCAACTCTAAAGTGACGTTGGTGAATTAGTAACGGCTTCTGCTGTTCTGACGTCAGCTGTTGATGTGTATGAATGGCGTAAGAAACTAGTTCCTAATGCAAAGGGGTTTTAGACTTTCTGTGTTTTTTTTATATACACGATTATGCCATTGAACTGTTGTATAAACGCAATATCACATTCGTAGCAGTGCAATATGGCTGTATATCAGCACTGCTGGGACGCTAAAGCAGACCAACACACGCCTCCCACCAGTGCTGATATACAGCCATATCGCACTGCTAGTGATTAGCAATATATTATATTTTTATTTTTTACAAATACTAAAAAAGACATTCTTGTGCCTCAAAAAATCATGTGCTTCTTTCTGTAATATGAAAACACACTGGTGAACAAAACAAAACCTGACTGATCTCTAAAATAATACTAAAATAACACTAGCCTGCTGACATTGATAGTTTTCTCATTCAGACATTCCCGTGTTCAAAAAAACAAACACAGTGATCTGTGCTCCTCTGTATATCGTTTAGCATGTTGATGTTGGCTTTATCCTTGCTGCACTGAATATTAAAACAAATCTGTTATTTAACTGTTTCCATATTTATTTACGGTGGTGAACTGCATTATGGGATGTTGATCTCTGCTCTGTTGACTTCTGATGTTAAAAGTTAAATTACAGTTTAACATAGTGATGTTTATTGACCTTTAGTTTGATATAATATAATGTATAATACCTGGAGAAATAAGTCTGTAAAATTGCAGAAAATGTACAGGCAGTTTATTACAAGGTGTTTATGGCGAAATGTGCAACACCAACCCTGACAATATAGCACTGCAGACTATTACACGTCAATAAAAGTCACTTTTTTTTACACTTTTCAATGTTAAAAGTTGTTTGGGGGAAAGATCAAGATCCCATAAAGCAATTCAAAAGCAGAAATAAACCAAACATAGAATCACAAAATACATGAAACTTCTAATTCATGGATATATTTAACTGTGTCTGTGCAGTTTTGGTAAGTGTGTGTGTTTTCTGCTACCTTGGCCTCCAGGTAGATGTTGGCCAGAGACATCTTGGCGATCCTGTAGAGGCAGAGCGAGAGCGAGACGGCACAGAGGACGAACAGAGAGTCATTGACGGTCACTCGAACCAGAACCACAGTCTCAGTATTGGCTCTGTTTATCTTCCCCAGCAGAGCACAGGTCAGATTGACCAGCAGGAACAGCAGACTGATGGACAGGAACAGCAGGTACAGCGGCAGCCTGACACAAAACAACACTGGTATAACACACTCATTCTGCAAATCACTATATGCATGAAAAGTGTTTACATCTTTGTGAATCTGAAACTGTCTACTCAGGGTACATTTTATTGTACGTCTTAGATGACAAATCCACTAGAGGGTGCTGTCTACATCTTTGCAAATCTGAAACACTGCTTAAGGTATATTTTATTGTACATTTCAGATGACGAGTCCACTAGAGGGTGCTGTTTACATCTTTGCAAATCTGAAACTCACTACTTAGGGTACATTTTATTGTACGTCTCAGAAGACAAATCTACTAGAGGGCGCTGTTTACATAGTTGCGAATCTAAAACACACTACTTAGGGTACATATTATATTTAATGTCTCAGATGACAAATCTACTAGAGGGCGCTGTTTACATAGTTGCGAATCTAAAACACACTACTTAGGGTACATATTATATTTAATGTCTCAGATGACAAATCTACCTGAGGGCGCTGTTTACATAGTTGTGAATCTAAAACACACTACTTAGGGTACATTTTATTTTATGTCTCAGATGACAAATCTACTAGAGGGCGCTGTTTACATAGTTGCGAATCTAAAACACACTACTTAGGGTACATTTTATTTTATGTCTCAGATGACAAATCTACCTGAGGGCGCTGTTTACATAGTTGTGAATCTAAAACACACTACTTAGGGTACATTTTATTTTATGTCTCAGATGACAAATCTACTAGAGGGCGCTGTTTACATAGTTGCGAATCTAAAACACACTACTTAGGGTACATTTTATTTTATGTCTCAGATGACAAATCTACTAGAGGGCGCTGTTTACATAGTTGTGAATCTAAAACACACTACTTAGGGTACATTTTATTTTATGTCTAAGATGACAAATCCACTAGAGGGTGCTGTTTACATAGTTGCGAATCTAAAAATCACTACGTAGGGTAGATTTTATTTTACATCTCAGATGACAAATCCAGTAGAGGGCGCTGTTTACATCTTTGCGAATCTGAAACTCGCTACTTAGGGTACCGTTTTGTTGGACATCTCAGATGACAAATCCACTAGAGGACGCTGTTTACATAGTTGTGAATCTGAACTCTCTACGTAGGGTAGATTTTATTGTATGTCTCAGATGACAAATAAACTAGAGAACATTGTTTACATCTTTGCGAATTTGAAACTCGCTACTTAGGGTACATTTTATTGTCTCAGATGACAAATCCACTAGAGGGTGCTGTTTAGATAGTTGCGAATCTGAAATTCACTACTTATGGTACATTTTACTTTACATCTCAGATGACAAATCCACTAGAGGTCGCTGTTTACATTTTTGAAAATCTGAAACTAGCTACTTAGGTTACCGTTTTGTTGTACGTCTCAGATGATGAATCCACTAGGGGGCGCTGCTTACATCTTTGCGAATCTGAAATTCACTACTTAGGGTATGTTTTATTGTATATCCCAGATGAAAAATCCACTAGAGGATGCTGTTTAAATCTTTGCGAATCTAAACCTCACTACTTGGGGTACATTTTATTGTACGTCTCAGATGACAAATCCACTACAGGGTGCTGTTTACATCTTTGCGAATCTGAAACTTACTACTTAGGGTACATTTTATTGTATGTCTCAGATGACAAATCCACTAGAGCAGTGGTTCTCAAATTTTTTTCATCAAGTACCACTTCAGAAAAAAATTCTCTCTCCAAGTACCACCAAAATGAGCAGTATTGAAATACAGTAGCCTAGTAGGCCCAGTAAAGCAGCTACAACTCTGCACAGTTAAAAAACGTGGCAGATTAACTATATAGGTAATCTAATATATGAATTATTTATATTAATAATAATGTTAATAATATTAATAATAATGAATATATATTAATAATAATATTATTAATATTATTATTAATAATAATATATATTATTATTATTAATAATAATATATATTAATAATAATGAATTATTATTAATATAGGCTATATGTCATATATGGCATATTATATACATCATTTTTGATAAATTTTGAAATATATATAGCATGTACATGACACTTCATTCCTCCGCGTACCACTAAAAGGAAGCCCGTGTACCACTAGTGGTACACGTACCACAGTTTGAGAACCACTGCACTAGAGGATGCTGTTTAATTCTTTGCGAATCTGAAAATCACGACTTAGGGTACATTTTATTGTACGTCTCAGATGACAAATCCACTAGAGGGTGCTGTTTACATCTTTGCGAATCTGAAACTTACTACTTAGGACGTATTTTATTGTACGTCTCGGATGACAAATCCACCAGAGGGCGCTGTCTACATCATTGAAAATCTAAAACTCACTACTTAGGGTACGATTTGTTGTATGTCTCAGATGACAGATCCACTAGAGGGTGCTGTTTACATCTTTGCGAATCTGAAACTCACTACTTAGGTTACATTTAATGTACGTCTCAGATGACAAATCCACTAGAGGGCGCTGTCTGCATCAATTTTAGATCATAAGTTTCATACTGACAAACCTTTGCATTTCATATGAAGATTTGAATTTAAATAAAAATGGGGCATTGTTCCACATTAAAAAATGAATAAATAGTAATTATAATAATAAAATAAATAAGCAACAAATAAAAAAACAAATACATTTTCATAAAGCACTCTTAATCAGGACCTCAGGGTCACTTAATTTACAAACACATAATAGCCACATAAAACAAATACATAAATCAATAACAACAAACAAACGTGTGAATGAGGTGGGAAACATTTCAAAAGAATTAAGTGCGTAAATAAATCAGAAATTAATTGGGGTTGAATATTTGGACCGATAGAAGATACGAATCATATTATGTAATGAAAATGTTTAGAAAATAAAATAAAACTATATAATTACAAATCCAAACAACATTTTTAGACACTGGAGTTTAAGATGATGATTTCCATATTCATATTGACCTGTATTTCTGAAGTTCTGGTGAATATTTGGACTTGGCCTTGAAAATTACCTGTTTCAAAAGAAAAAAGTGTGTTAGCAGAGATCATATATATTATATTATCATATAATATTACATAATACGTGTTCAAACTCATGACTTCTTTAACCAGGACTGACACATTTAGATAAAGAGGAACACAGTAAAGCATCATCACGCATTTTAATCACAACATAAACTAGACCGTAAAGCAGTTCTTCTCAGGTTTACTGTCCATCATAAACAGGTCTTACATAACATCTAATTCAGGCCTAAAGTGTCTCAAAAACTAGAGAAAATATGCACTCGCCAACCTGATCCGACAGCAGCGTTAAAGAAAGATTAATTAACACAATGTGAAGTTGTATTATGCTTTTAAATATTTCCCAAGTGCTGTTTAATAGAGGGACGATTGTTTCGACATATTTTTAAACATAGTAGTTTTAATAATTATCTTATTAATTATTTTTAGCAGCAATGCAGTGACCCTTCTGAGGTTTAAGTTATACACCTTTTCTAGTTTTAAATGTGTTTTGTGACTAAGATGTGTTTTTCTTTTTTGGCTCTTTTTGTCCGAGCCAATGTTTCTTCTTTCTTGTTCTGTGTGTGTATATATACAGTTAAAGTCAGAATTATTGGCCCCCCTGAATTATTAGTCCCCCTTAATTTTTTCCCCAATTTCTGTTTAACGAAGAGCACATTTCTAATCATAATAGTTTTAATAATTTATTTCTAATAACTGATTTATTTTCTCTTTGCCATGATAACAGTAAATAATATTACACTATATATTGTTCAAGACACTTCAATACAGCTTTAAGTGACATTTAAAGGCTTCACTGGGGTAACTAGGTTAACTAGGCAGGTTGGGGTAATTAGACAAATTATTGTACTACGATGGATTGTTCAGTAGACTATTGAAAAAAATATAGTTTAAAGTATTAAATGAAACAAATAATATCGTCCTTAAAATGATGTTTAAAAAAATTAACAACTGCTTTTATTCTAGCCCAAATAAAACAAATAATTCTGTTTATATACATACTGTTGAAGTCAGAATTATTAGCCCACCCTATGAATTTCTTTTATATATTCCAAATGATGTTTAACAGAGCAAGGAAATTATCACAGTATGTCTGATTTTTTTTTTTCTGGAGAAAGTCTTATTTGTTTTATTTTGGCTAGAATAAAAGCAGTTAAAAAAACTTTTTAAGGACAATTATTAGCCCCTTTAAGCTATATATTTTTTGATAGTCTACAGAACAAGCCATCATTATACAATACCTTGCCTAATTACACTAACCTGCCTAGTTAACCTGATTAACCTAGGTAAGCCTTTAAATGTCACTTTAAGCTGTATTGAAGTGTCTTAAAGAGCATCTAGTCTAATATTATTTACTGTCATCATGGAAAAGATAAAATAAATCAGTTATTAGAAATGAGTTATTAAAACTATTATGATTTAAAAATTTGTTGAAAAAAATCTCTGTTAAACAGAAATTGGGGAAAAAATAAACAGGAGGGATAATAATTCAGGGTGGCTAATAATTCAGACTTCAACTGTATATATATATTTTTTTTCTTTTTCTGATTTAACTAATAAATAACTAATTATATATATTTTACCTAATTTTATATAATTGTATAATGATGTATTTATGTATTAAATAATTACAGATTTTTTATAAGTGAATGAGCACACATTGCTTTCTTTTAAACACAGCCAAGCCTTAAAAATACAGTGGACCACCCCTTTAAGACCATTTTATGCCACTTATATGATGCCAGAATGATGACATAATATCATCACAAACACATCATATTTTATTCTTAAGAACATTTCATGTGATTATAGTCACTTGAGCACTTTGATTATTAGCCATTGGCATCAGAACGTGAAAATGTATGCACAAAACAAATAAATAATAATAATGTTTACATAGAAGTGCAAGGTAAGAAGAACTCGGACAAGTCTACTCTATTCAGTACAAAACACTGCAGAAGTTCATTTAAAATCACATATATACATCGCCATTCTTTATCTTTTTTATTTATTTATTTATTTTTATTTATATTTATTTTGTCATTCTTAATCTAAATGCTCTGTGTTAAATGACTTGTAAATTATCCACAGTTTTTTTATAGACGTGTTTTGAAGCTTCAGAGCGCAGTCAATGATTTCACTTCTCTTTTTTTTGCTCACACTTTACGCCCACACCAATGATTTATTTGCATATATGCGACTAAAGCTCAATTAAACAGGAAGGATAGATTTATTCTTCACCTCAAGGTTTTTGCAGATCTTTGGAACAATGTACATTGAGCTCGTTGATCAGTCACAGAAACAATGTGCATTTAATTATTGCTTATATACAGTGGACCTAAAATTGAATGTGGTTGAGATGATGAGCAGCGGAGTGAGTGTGAATAATTAATATCAGACTGCTCTTATATCACTCTTTGTCTTACTTTTTATGATTTACACCTAAATAATCCTTGATGGGGAAGATTTATCTATATTAAATTATTAGTAATATATATTACATTAACAGTAGTAGATAATATTCATGAAAGATGACAGCTCTCTCTGCTGATATGACATTTTATTAGGATTTTATCTAGCAGGAATTGTTTGGAGAGATTCTTTATATGAGTTCAATATAATATAAAATATATAATATCTAAATAATAATATATAATTATAAATAATTATATATTATATATAAAATATAATCTATAATATATTTACATTTATCTTAATATATATATATATATATATATATATATATATATATATRTGTGTGTGTGTGTGTGTGTGTGTGTGTRTATATATATATATATATATATATATATATATATATATATATATATATATATATATATATATATATATATGTATATATATATATATGTATATATATATATGTATAT
Organism: Danio rerio; assembly: GCF_049306965.1. Lineage (NCBI taxonomy): Eukaryota > Metazoa > Chordata > Actinopteri > Cypriniformes > Danionidae > Danio > Danio rerio. The sequence goes on along the minus strand of NC_133188.1, from coordinate 53,963,079 downwards.
ATATATATATGTATATATATATATATATATATATATATATATATATATATATATATATATATATATATATATATATATATATATATATATATATATATATATTCATTTATTCATTCATTTTCTTGTCGGCTTAGTCCCTTTATTTATCCGGGGTCGCCACAGCGGAATGAACCGTCAATTTATCCAGCAAGTTTTTACGCAGCGGATGCCCTTCCAGCCGCAACCCATCTCTGGGAAAATATATATTTATATATATATATATATATATATATGAGATGCCCTTCCAGCCGCAACCTAACACTGGGAAACACCCATACACTTTTGCATTCACACACAAACACTAAGGCCAGTTTAGCTTACCCAATTCCCCTATAGCGCATGTGTTTGGACCGTGGGGGAAACCGGAGCACCCGGAGGAAACCCACGCCAAACCGGAAGAACATGCAAACTCCACACAGAAATGCCAACTGACCCAGCCGAGGCTTGAACCAGTGACCTTCTTGCTGTGCGGCTATCATGCTTTCCACTGTGACGCCCCATATTAGAAATTACTTTGAAAAATAATAATTTGTATAATATTATAATAAATTGCTAGAATATAATAATTACAAAATCATGAAAATGATGGAATAATTTTTTTACTCATTCTGTTCTTAGGCACTATACAAATAACTTGAATCAAATAACAGAATTATTATTTTTTTAAATAGGAAGTAGAAAAAATCTATGAATGAATGTAATATTATATAAAAAATAACTAAATCATTAACTAAATTAAAATTTTTTTTTTACATGATCAAAAATATTATCTTTAAGTTAAAAGCTGAAAAGAATTATTAATTATAGGACCAGTACCAGTTAGAAAACACCCATTGTAAGTGACTCAGAATAGAATAAAATAAAATCTAAAATAAATAAAATTTTATATTAAAAAAAATCATTCATTCATTCATTTTCTTTTCAGATTAGTCCCTTTATTAATCTGGGGTCGCCACAGCGGGATGAACCATCAACTCATCCAGCACGTTTTACGTGGCAGATGACCTTTCAGCTGCAACCCATCACTGGAAAACTTCCATACACACTCAATCACAATCCCAATTTAGCCTACCCAATTCATGGCTAACCATGCCAACACAGGGAGAACATGCAAAATCCACACAGAAATGCCGACTGATCCAGCCAAGGCATGAACAAGTTACCTTCTTACAGTGAGGTGATTGTGCTACCCACTGCGCCACCACATCGCCATAAAAAAAATCTAAGATAAAATAAAATAGGCGACGCAGTGGCGCAGTAGGTAGTGCTGTCACCATGCAGCAAGAAAGTCGCCGGTTCAAGCCTTGGCTGAGTCAGTTGGCGTTTCTGTGTGGAGTTTGCATGTTCTTCCTGGGTGCGCCGGAGTCCAAAGACATGCTACAGGTGAATTGGGTAGGCTAAATTGTCCGTAGTGTATGAGTGTGAATGAGTGTGTTGATGTTTCCCAGAGATGGATTGCGGCTGGAAGGGCATCGACTGCGTAAAAACGTGCTTGATAAGTTGGCGGTTCATTCTGCTGTGGCAACCCGTTAATAAAGGGACTAAGCCGAAAAGAAAATGAATTAATAAAATTAAATATAAAATTAAATAAAAATATAATATTAAATGAAATAAAAAATAAAATGAAATGAAATATAAAATGAAATTAAATATAAAATTAAATTAAATATATAATAGCATGAAATAAGAAAACACCAGTCGTAATTGTTTCGGAATTACTAAATTAAAAACTAAATTAAAATAAAAACACGCTCAGTGTAAGTGACTCAGAAAAAATAAAATAAAATAATTTGAATTTTAAATTTAAATATAAATGTAAAATATCTAAAATCAAATCTAAATATAAAAAAATAAAATATAAAATAGCATGAAATAAGAAAACACCTGTCGTAACTGATTAAGAATTACTAACTAAATAAAAAAACACACTCGTTGTAAGTGACTCAGAATAAAATAAACTAAAAACAAAAATATAAAATGATATATGAAAACACCTGTCGTAATTTTACTGATTCTGAATTACTGAATCACAAACACACTCGTAAGTGACTGAGAATAAAATGAAATAAAAATGTATTTAATTTTAAACTTAAATATAAATGTAAAATATCTAAAATAAAATAAAATATATAAAAATAAAATAACATGAAATAAGAAAACACTTGTCGTAAGTGATTCAGAATTTCTGAATCACTAACTAAATTAAAATAAAAACACACTCCTAAGTAACTGAGAATAAAATAAAATAAATGTAATTTTAAAATTAAATATAAAATAAAATAAAATATAAAATTAACTGAAATAAAAAATATAAAATGAAATAAGAAAACACCTGTTTTAAGTGATTCAGAAGTACTGAATCACTAACTAAATTTAAATAAAAACACTCCTAAGTGACTGAGAATAAAATAAAACTTAAATTAATTCAATTTTAAAATTAAATATATATTGAAAATATTTAAAAAATAAATAAATAAAAAATAAAATAACACCTGTCGTAAGTGATTTGAATTGTAATAAAATAAAACGTTAAATATAAAATAAAGTAAAAAAAATCAAATAAAGTACAATATAAAATAAACAATGACATAAAATAAAAATCTAATTGACTGTCTAAATAATAAACTTCAGTAATTAATCATAATTCTCCAACTACTATCCTAAAACACTACATAAACTCATAAATCAAGTACTATCCCAGTCATCTGTTTTACCATCAGAATATTCTGCCATTTCCAAAAGAACATCAACTCACCTGTGCGAAGTACAGATTCATGAGGCTGAGTGTGAAGAACTGCAGACACACAGGGAAACAGTAGAGCAGCCAGAAGCAGAAAGGTCCGAGTGTGTTCACAGTCACACAATTTTTGAAATAAAATGAGAAAAGCAGCGCCCGCAGAGCCGCCCAGAGCAGACACAGAAACAGAAACACCGTCTGATAGCTGAAACGTTTGTGCCGGTAACGCAAAACCAACCACAACTGCACATAAACAAACACAAAAAGCAGACAGTAGAAGATGGTATAGGCCACCGTCAGGCCCAGCATCACATACGGCGGCACAGCAGGACTCAGAGTTGGCAGAGAGTCTTTCTGCATTATTATTCTTATAATCGTGGACGAGGGTTTTTAGAGGAAGGAAAAGAGAGCAGTTCCTCCGCCGGCTGCATGAAGACTCATTGTGCTGTGAAAAGCGGATGGAGGAGGGATTTACTGACGCACTGCTGAGCTACTGTACCTTTAACCCTGTGTTTCTGCTTCCCACTGCTCACACACACACTCTCTCTCCCACGGGATTATTATTACACTGATGGCTCTTTATTTTCTCAGGACTGTGGCTGTGGGTTGATTTAGAGGATTTGTGTTGTTTTGTTTTTATGAACTGATTCTCTGGATGTTTTTATACACTTGTTAAAAAATCATTAATGAAAAATCATAAGAAAAAAATATATAAAATAAACACTCAAATTATAAAATAGATATTAAAAATTTAAAATAGAAGAAGTAAAATAATAATAATAAATAAATAAATAATAATGTAATAATAAAAGCAATCATTAAAATGACAGGATTATTATCACACTGCTTGCTCTTTATTTTCTCAGGACTCACTGGATGTTTTAATCACTGCTAAAATCATAATAAAAATAAATAGATATGAAATAAATAAATAAAAATTTAAGAAATAAAATAATAATAAATAAATAAAAATAATATTATAATAAAAACAATCATTAAAATGACGGGATTATGATTACGCTGCTTGCTCTTTATTTTCTCAGTACTCACTGGATGTTTGTAATCACAGATAAAAATTATAATAAAAACAAATAGATATGAAATAAGTAGATATAAAATAAATAAATAAATAGCAGAAGAAATAAAATGATAATAATAATAATAATAAATAAAAATAAAATAATAATTCTAAAAGCAATCATAAAAATGACGGGATTATTATCACACTGCTTGCTCTTTATTTTTTCAGTACTTACTAGCTGTTTTTAATCACAGATAAAAATCTGAATATAAATATATACATATGAAATAAATAGATATAAAATAAAAAATAAATAGAAAAAATTAAATAATAATAATAAATAAATAAAAATAATATAATAATAAAAGCAAATTATAAAAATTACGGGATTATTATCACAGTGCTTGCTCATTATTTTCTCAGTGCTTACTGGATGTTTTTAATCACAGATAAAAATCAGAATAAAAATATATACATATGGAAAAAAATAGATACAAAATAAAAAAATAGAAAATAATAATAATAATAAATAAATAAAAATAATATAATAATAAAAGCAATCATAAAAATAACAGGATTATTATCACACTGCTTGATCTTAATTTTCTCAGGACTCACTGGAAGTTAAAAATCGCTGCTAAAAATCATAATAAAAATAAATAAATATGAAAAAAATAAAAAATGGAAGAAATAAAATAATAATAGTTAAAAAATAAAAATAGTAATATAACAATAATAAAAGCAATCATAAATGACAGGATTATTATTACACTGATCGCTCATTATTTTCTCAGGACTGTAGCTGTGGGTTGATTTAGAGAATTTGTGTTCTTTTGTTTTTATGAACTGACTCTCTGGATGTTTTTATACACTTGTTAAAAATCAATAATGAAAAATCATAAGAAAAAAAGATATAAAATAAATACTAAAACTATAAAGTAGATATTAAAAAAATTAAAATAGAAGAAGTAAAATAATAATGATAAATAAATAAAAATAATAATATAATAATAAAAGCAATCATAAAAATGACGGGATTATTATCACAGTGCTTGCTCTTTATTTTCTCAGTACTCACTGGATGTTTTTATTCACAGATAAAAATCATAATAAAATTTACCAAATATAAAAAATAAATAGATATAAAATAAATTAAATAATAATAATAATAAATAAAAAAAATAATATAATAATAAAAGCAATCATAAAAATGACGGGATTATTATCACACTGCTTGCGTGTTATTTGCTCATCGGGATGATTTTTCAAGATTTTTTTCATGTTTTGTTGTTATGAAATGACTAGCTGGATGTTTTAATACACAGTCAAAAATCATTAATAAAATCACAACATAATAGCGATAAATAAAATAATACAAATAAATAGAATAATAGTGATATAAAAACAAAAAATATATAATTATAATAAACATAAGGGGTATGGGTGTTTCCCAGTGATGGGTTGCGACTGGAAGGGCATCCGCTGTGTAAAACATATGCTGGATAAGTTGGCGGTTCATTCCGCTGTGGTGACCCCAGATTAATAAAGGGACTAAGCTGTAAAGAAAATGAATGAATGAATGAATGAATGAATGACTGAATGAATTAATGACTTGCAGCATGTTTATATACAAAGTTTAAGGGTCAGGAAACACCAACACACATGTTTTGAGCTGTTGACAGTGGTATATGTGTCCCACACTGCTAAAAACACTATTAGGACACATATATTTCACTAAAAACTGTAAATTGGTTGTTTTTGCGTTATTTCGAGCAAATTCGTACTTCCGGTTTGAAACAAACTTTTTAAACTGCGTCACGGCCATGAGATCTTAGCATGTGTTCCAGCATGTAGACTGGACGTCTGTACCCGGGAGTGCCTTATTACGTCTCCGAGTGTGCTGCATTAATGCATGAGTAAGACTTGGTTCAAACCAATCAGCGCACTCTATTCATTAATATTCATTAATGTTACAGTGTAGACGGCAGAGAGACGCCCAGTTGTGTTGGCAAAACAAGTGCGCAGTGTTGCTTTAATAATTTGCTGAGGTGAAGGTTTTGTTTTCATTTTCTCTCTATGAGAGCGCAGCTGGACTCATGTGTGGATTACAGTGCACGCGATGCTCAACAACAATACGTGTCTAAGGAACATTGTTTACCCGAGAGCTTTTCTCATCTGGAAATGGTGAGATCCGGATTTGCTACTCGTCTCCTCTTAATAAAGACGCGGCTCTAGTTGGTGTTGATTGTTCTGTCTCTACAGATTTGGTGAGCGACCAGTGCTCTTTGTTTATTCAGATGGCAAAGTTAGTTCGTATCGAACGAACTATTACGCCGAGTGTAAACACACTAGCACCACAATCAAACTTACTGTCGTGTAGGATTTTCACTGCATTTTGTGACCGGAATAACACACACGGCTTTCTGACGCTACCTGCCGAGTGCATCTAAGTTACCGAGAAATGCAGAGGGCTTTTTTCTCTCATTCACCGTGCGGTAACAAACATTGCATGAAAAATACACGCTTAGAGCAGTTCTTCGAATCAAATATCTTGTTTGTCATGAGGGGCATGAATAAAATTCCTGAATGAAACAGCCAAACTGCAGTTAAAGTCCACCATTTAATAATTCAAATAACCATTCAAATAATTTGATTACTGATGTCCATGTAAACACTTTCTCCCCTGTGTGTGTGTGTGTGTGTGTGTGTTTGTGTGTGTGTGTGTGTGTTTTGACTGAAAATCAGCGCTCCCCCCTAAACAGAGCTGGACACGCCCACTTTCCGGACTTTTTACAAAATAGAGGTGTGAAAACACCCTGCTGAAACAAGGGGGGTTCATAACCCTTTAAGAATCGTTAATAAAAAATCACAAAATAATAATAAATAAAATAAATAAATAGATTTACAAAAAATAAATAAAAAAAATAATAGTAAAAAAATTTTATAATAATAATTATAATAATAATAAGTTACAGACATTTATGACTTTAAAAATATATTAAATATATAGTTGAAGACAAAGTTATTATTCGTTTTTAGATATTTTTCCAAGTGATGTTTATAGCTTTAAAATGTGTTTTGTTTAGTTTCATTTGGTTTTGTAAAAGTTTTTTACTCCACTATTAAATTGTTAATGATGCAATATATATATTTATTTAAAATGATGTCTTTTTGTTTCATATTTTTGCTTTAAACTAGTCATTTTTAATAATGAGATTTAATAGTTAATGCTTTTTAAAAACAGCACTGTATAAGCAATGTACTCTCAGAAAAGCCTGTGAAACTACACTTTGTTTTTATTCAATTTCACTGGTGTACATCTATAGTGCAATATAAATTCAGTTCAATTTATCTTTATTTTCTAGCGCTTTTACGATGTGGATTGTGTTAAAGCAGCTTCACATAAGTTCTAGTAAACTAAAACAGTGTCAGTCCAGTTTTTAGAGTTTAGTTCAGTTCAGTGTGGTTTAATTTTTCACTGCTGAAAGTCCAAACACTGAAGAGCAAATCCATCGATGCGCAGCTCCACAAGTCCCAAACCAAGCAAGCCAGTGGCGACAGTAGAGGAACAAACCAATTGAGCAAAGTGAAAAAAAAAAACCTTGAGCGAAACCAGGCTCAGTTGGGCACGACCATTTCTCCTCAGGCCAAACTTCTTGTGCAGAGCTGCAGTCGAGGCACTGCAGGCCGGAGAGCACTGGATGTCCATCGTGGAGAAGCTGCAGGTGAGAAAGATCCACAATACTTGTGTTTTACTTAAATAAATAACTTTAAGATGTACAGTACTTCTTTCTTATGAATTTGCCAGAATAACAAATTTCTATTCAAGTAATTCATATTCAGACTGTTGCTTGTGAAGTTTTGAGCTAGACTTGTGTTACTCAATCCAGTTTTACTGCAACCCCAGCCAGATTTCATCTACAAGGTTTATACAGCAGCTGTAAAGCGTTTAACTTGTGACCGTCTGAGTTTACCACGCTCCTCCAGCCATGAGAATATCTGTGAATTATGGCTGATGTATCGTGAGTTCACCTTCAGCAGTGTACGTCAGTGACAAACAGAGCCTGACCCAGTCAAAAGTCAGAGGTCAGAACATCTTGAGGAAGGGCGGCAAGGAACAGTCGTGCTCATATGCAGAAATGATCATAATATTGATATGAAAATATTTAGAGAATCTTGATAATATGAAATTTTCCCATTTTTCAAATCATTTATTTATAATGGTCATGTTAAAACACACATGTAGTATATATTTTCCTGGTCTAATTCAATCTAATTCAGTCACAAACACTATCGAATGAGCAGGGCCAGACGGAATCTGCGGACGTTTTTTGCTATTTCTGAGGAGAATTTTGGTAAAAATCTGCGGATTTTTAAATTATTTTGAGAGTATCATAACTAAAACCTTAATATATGAAATTAAAAGTTATACCTTTTTAACTTTTATTTCATGTTTAAAAATGCAAATCCAATTAGATTCACTTTATTTGGTAAACAAAGCAAGTCTCTCATATAATATTTCAACTAAAAGACAGAAAATATATCTGTACAAACTGCATTGTACATAAATCTGATGAACATTTCCATATTAGTCATTAATATTACATTAATTAATAAAAAAAACTAAATAAAAACAGATTTACACACATTTACTCAAGTAAATAAACAGAATTAATGATGGGCTAAAAATCTGCAGAAATCTGTGTAGGTCTACGAGCGAGTGAAATATTTCTGCAGTTATACAGAATTACTGCTGTTGATTTTTTTTTCTCGTCAACTTGAGAATTTTTTTTCTGAAATATATTTATTGCACTTTCTGTCCTTATCAGCTGGGCATGTATACACATATACATTGAAATTACATTACAAAAAATAAAATAAAAATAAATAAAAGATAAATAGATAATAAAAATTATTAAATATTTAATAATTAATTACATTTATATATATATATATATATATATATATATATTCTATGCATGTTCTCCCTGCGTTCGCGTGGGTTTCCTCCGGGTGCTCCGGATTCCCCCACAGTCCAAAGACATGCGGTACAGGTGAACTGGGTAGGCTAAATTGTCTGTTGTGTATGAGTGTGTGTGTGAATGTTTCCCAGAGATGGGTTGCGTTTGGAAGGGAATCTGCTGCGTAAAAACTTGCTGAATAAGTTGCCGGTTCATTCCGCTGTGGCGACCCCGGATTAATAATGGGACTAAGCCCATAAGAAAATGAATGAATGAATATGCAGGCGATGCAGTGGCGCAGTAGGTAGTGCTTTCGCCTCACAGCAGGAAGGTCGCTGGTTCGAGCCCCGGCTCAATTGGCGTTTCTGTGTGGAGTTTGCATGTTCTCCCCGCGTTCGCCTGGGTTTTCTCTGGTTGCTCTGGTTTCTCCCACAGTCCAAAGACCTGCTGTACAGGTGAATTGGGTAGGCTAAAATGTTCATAGTGTATGAATGTGTATGGATGTTTCCCTGAGATGGGTTGCAGCTGGAAGGGCATCCACTGCGTAAAACATGCGCTGGATAAGTTGGTGGTTCATTCCGCTGTGGCGACCCCGGATTAATAAAGGGACTAAGCTGAAAAGAAAATGGATGAATGAATATATACAACAATTTAAATAATTAATTACATTTGTTTTGATAATTTATTCATATTATTTTGGCTTAGTCCCTTATTTATCGGGGGTCGCCACAGCGGATTGAACCACCAATTATTCCGGCATATGTTTTACACAGTGGATGCCCTTTAAGCTGCAACCAAGCACTGGGAAACTCCCACATTCTCACACACACACGCATACATTTTGACCAATTCAGTTAATCAGTTCCCCTATAGTGCTTGTGTTTGGGCTGTGAAACCGGAGCATCCGGAGGAAACCCATACCAACAAGGGGAGAACATGCAAACTCCACACAGAAATTCCAACTGACTGAATCAATTGAAACATGGAAAAATAATGATAAAATAATTGTTAAAAATTATTATTTACAAACACAATATATATAATATTCATATATGGTTCCCAAAGATGGTCAAGGTCTTTCCGCTTCCTATTGATGATATAAGTCTCTCCAGTCCAATACAATTCAATATCTCTTTTTTACACAATTCAATTAATGGAGCCTCCATGTGTTTCCAGCATAATGCTACTTATTTGTTTGTTGTTTGCATAATTAAAATTGAAATGACAGAAGGAGAAAGTGCTGAACTACTGAAACGTATTTAATTATTTTTATAAAAGGCTGTTTTGGTGTTGCAGCTTAAAGTCGCCTCTCATATGGAGGATGAAGCCTCATGCATTGCTCAGGTGTAAGTTTCTCACAGACTTCAACAGCGTGTCAAAATCTTGCTGTTTCTGTGGCTCTCGTCTGTCAAATCTGAGCTTTATTCCGTATTCTCTATTGGATTTAGCTCAGGTGATTGGCAGGGCCATTCTACAGCTTGATTTTCTTTCTCTGAAAGCACCTGAGAGTCTCCTTGGCTGTGTTTTGGATCATTCTCTAGCTGAAATGTCCACCCTGGTTTCATCTTCATCCTCCTGCTAATGTAGATGTTGGACTGAAGCAGCTGATATTGTTTTACACCGAGGAGGAGCAGAGGCTTGCTGAAGAAATACTGAGAGATTTCAGCTGCTGTCTGGGCTCTCACTGCATTTCTACTCCCTTTCTTCATGTGTTCAATATATTTTCCCAGTGTCATTTCATTTTATTACACAGAACTTCATTTCTAAACTAATTAGATTTGTTTTGCATATAGTTTCTTTGCATATATGGATTTATTTGGTTGTTACCAACATCCGGGGAAAATTTCAAGTCAACGACACCTTTAGAAATATGTTTTCTGAGAAAAATGGTGATGTGCTCAATACTTATTTTCCTCGCTGTATGTATGAATGTATGTATGCATGCGAGTGTCTGGCAAATAAGCTCAAAGGAAGATAACTAAATTTTACATGCTATAATAAAGAAAACTACAAAACAAAAACTTTTAAGTATTCATGATTATTTTTTTTACAAATATAATCTCATCTCAAAGAAATCTCTTTTATAAATTAACTAAGAATTTAATTCATTCATGTTGAATTTCGGTGTGAAATATTGCGTATTATATTATAGGCATTCAAATGACTGACAATTTGATTAGATTTATTTATTTTCGAACAGAAATATCATACATAAAATATCATTAACAAACAATACATGTCAACATGGTCGAAAATGGAGCGGGATGAAGCACAAGCTTATTATTTTCCCAGCCCATTACCACATCCATCATTCGTCTATTACTTAAACGTATTTCTTCTTTTGCTTATCTCTTCTTTTTACATGAGACATATTTTATCCTTTCGCCATTCTTGACATTATGGGCCCTATCATACACCCGGCGCAGTGTGGTGTAAGGCGTGGTGCAGTAGTCTTTTGGTAGTTTCAGCTTGGCGCAAGAGTCGTTTTGAGGCGTTGCGCTACGCTGTTTAAATAGCAAATGCATTAGCGCTCATTTGTGCGCCCATAGGCGTTCTGCTCTAAAAAGGAAGGTGTTCTGAGGCGGACCGCTGGCGCGTTGCTATTTTGAGAAACTATAATAGATTTTTCATTAGACCAAAACTAACCCGGTCTAAACTCCAGCGCAGAGTTGCGCCTCGCTTACACACTGCTTAATACACACAAGAGAGCAGTAGGCAAATATCTTTACATATGAAAAAAAGTAAATATTAAGGATATATATATATAGGATATAATAAGAATAGATATAGGATATAAATATAAAGGATTAAAATATTACAAAACATATTATTTTCTAGCCTACATAAATATGAAAAACCACTGCTTTTATGTCTTCTTCATCTCGGGAGGCTTTTTCAGTTCATTCATAACAATTTGATTTTGTATAATGTTATTATTATTAGCAGTATTATTTATTATATCCATATTTATATTTGTTTTATTAAAAACAAGCTTAGATTTGTCCACCTGTCAGGTTTTAGACCATATGGGGCACAGCATGTGTTTTAGGATATAACTCAGGTTTTTGAGCACACTTCGTTATTATTGTTCATTTATTTGTTTGCTGGAAATTAGAACTGAATTTAGAAATAGTTTTGAAACGAATATTTGCGCTTAACAAACGAAATTAATTATTTATATGATAATTGATGTCTGTGCGTAAAGGTTTCCCTATCCAAGAGCGAAAGTGAAAGTGATCCATTATCTCTCATTCTCACGCAGTAGATGCTCTGTTTAACTGTTTTCTGTTAATAAACTGTGAACTGTTTGCTTGTGAAATGCTCATTTTTTCCACTTAGACTTACTTTGCGTCCTGTAAATAGCGAATGCGCTCTTGGCGTGACGCAGCTGACTCTTAAAGGGAATGGGAGATGAGATTCTGATTGGTTTATTATAATAACACACCTATAACTCATTAAGAAAATAAACTCAACCCTTTTAGACCATGCGCCGGGCGCAAGGCAGATTTCCCGTCCTTAAATTAGCAAAAACGCGCCCTGACACGCCCTGAAAGCGTTTGCGCCCTGAGTTTTGCTCTCTGCGCATGGACCGTCAAAATAGAGCCCTATATGTTTGATTCCATTTGTACCTTTACATTTTGTAACAATAATGTTAAAACCTGCTGTTTGAAAGGTGTTTTTAATCCATAAATTAATTAATGTTGAAAAAAAACTACATTAAAAGTGGGCTTCCTTTCAAAACATGAGTGCGACCTTCTAACTAAATTAGCCATTTACACAACGTTAAACTGGAATTAGAGAAGGAATAATTTAATAAATGACCTCACACACTAATTAATTATAGATAAATATATTTTAATCAACTGCAGTTCAATCTCATAAGTGTCATTTCAAGCATTAAAATTGATGATTGTTTCATGCAATACTTAAGGACAATTTTCATATTTGATGACAATGTTATTAATAAAAAGAAGAGACAATTAAGTAAGCCTATGTCATTTTAATTACACTTCCTTACAGTCAAATTACTTTATTTTAGCTTCCTCGAGTCTGTCGAAATTGTGAAAATGAGCTGAAAGCAGCAGATGGCGCTGTTCTTTAAGTTTACATGCACAGCTATTTTAATATACCATCATGTACTGTAGTTAGAAACTAACCCAAACCCCAAATTACATTAACCATGCAACTCGTTAGATTACACCACAGATTGTTTGGCATTGATGATTGCATTATGCTTCTGTCACTGTCCATTTGCACACAGTACATTAAGCTCAGGCTTTTACCTCCAATTATTGTACAGTTTCAAAGGGAGTGAATCTGTGCCAAAAACAAGATGATGCTCAATTATTAAAGCATCAAAAGGACAAGCGCTGATGATGATCATAAACATGCAGAATTCCAGAATTGTGGCTACACTTTTTGTATCTGCAAGAAAAACCTAGCATAAAGTAAAGCAGTTTTGTATAATATATCAAGTTATTTCTAAGTAATAGTGTTTGTATGTGTATTTAGGGACATTTTGTCTGGATAATATAAACTTAAAGACCTATTTTTCACTTTATCTGCCTCCTAAATCAAACATTCAGCTTCAGATATCAATAAACAGGTCTATTTTCATCTTTTTGTTTGTGTGTTTTCTTTACTAAGATAAGTAAAGAGTTGCATGAAACATCTACTTGCTGTATTATTTGTCATTTCAGTTATAAAAATATACATTTCTGTATTTATGTTCTGGTCATCTCTGTTATACAGCGCCTATAGAAAGGCAGAGTAATCTGCAAAGCACTAGTATAAAACGCATGTAACCTGCTCCAAGTGATATCACTCTCTGTGGTGGGAAACTTGTGCATTGAGTTGTCATTATTCTTCTCATTAATTTGTGTAAAATGTTTATGAATACACCAATAGTAGATCAATAATGTCAACTTTGTTACTGTGATATTTCAGTGGATTTCTTATTCACTTTTTAAAGGCAATAATATGATGAAAATACATAAACTTGTGTTGTAGACAAGTTAAAAGTGTTGTAGATGTGGTAAGGTTAGTATAAATCAGGGGTCACCAACCTTAATGTGGAGGGCTACCAGTTGATAAACACTTCTCAAATAACAAATTTGCTCAATTTACTTTTAATTATACTTTGTTTTTGGTATTATTTAATGATATTCATCCATGTGAAGACAATGATCATGTTAATGATTCTCCCAAAAGTTATCAACAATACCCTGTATTTATTGTATCAATGTTAAACACTTTTATATATATATATATATATATATATATATATATATATATATATATATATATATATATATATATATATATATCTGCAAATATTTAAATTTTTAAATGATTACTTCTATATTAGATAAAGCTTACTGGTAAGTGGCGGCGTGGCGCTATGGTGAGCTATTTTTAGAACAGGCCTGCGGGCAACACATGTGATTCTCGCGGGCTACCTGGTGCCCGCGGGCACCATGTTGGTGACCCGCTGGTATAAGTGTTAACTCTGTTATGGTTTTAAACATTTAACAATATGTAAACAACAATAACAGAATAAAATGTTCACTATAACATTTAGGCATTTAACATTAACCGCCGTGCGCTTCTCTTAATTTTCGCGCTCATAATTGGACATTTCCATTTTGTTTAATGAAGGGGGGCTGTAGTACCTTAATGACACTGACAATGGACTCAGCGCAGATTTAAACAGTCACTGAATATAGTTTCTACACGTATTATTTTGCATTTACGATATAAATTGGAGGAAACTGAGATTTGAGTATTGAGAGGTTATGTCCTACATCAAACCCCCCTTCCCCTCTCCTCCCCACTGCAATAAATATAATAACCGTTGACTGTGCTAGTGATTGAATGAAGTCCTCCACAGACTAACGTAAAGTCTAGAAGGCATACAGCTGCGTATACTCACATAAATGTAGCGTAATTAGTGACACTGTACAACAATAATTAATATTTTTACTTTACTGTGAGGGTTGGAGTAACGTTAGCTCCACATTGGTCACTCAGTCAGGGAGGAGCGATTGCTTCACCGGACATCAGTCAGTCAGACACGGACTCAGGCAGCTTCAGGCTCGGTTTGGGACTGGATATGGGTCGGCACGGGCACATACACCCATTTTGGGTCATTTTATTCGGATTAACGTTGTCTGTCAGCGGAATAACACGACATGAACTTTTTCCATTCGGGAGAAACGCAGGCGATCAGTCTCTCCGTGAAGGAAATGATGAAACGCAGGAGGTTAATTTAGATAAACCAATAACCTTCCACGATGAGCAGTTCAGCAAGATTTACGTGAGTTTTCTATTATAGCAGATGTTGTTTCAGCTGTATTGCAAGCCTTTTGTGCAATAACTGCCAACTAATAGCATACTTTGAAATGATCTCTTAAAATGGCCATTTTTGTGCCCTATGGTATTCATAATGCATTACAAAATCGTTGTTACCGTGTTTCTTCATGAAAAAATACTATAGTAATTTACAGTAAACATTATACTGTTTTGATACTAAAGTAAACTATAGTATTTACATTTACATTTTTACTTTGTCAATAATATGTCATAGCAGTATTATCAAATGATAAACTAATATATAGTAGTATACTAGTGTTCATTAATATAATTTAGTATACTAATAATTAGTATAATTAGTTTTTTATGGCACAACTATATGTGTATTGTACAATTTATATAGTTGTAGAAAGCTTAGTACAGCATTGGGTAATTTGTTTATATTATTATAGTTGTTAGTATAAAATTATCACTACAGTCTAATTCTAGTACTATAATATATTATGATCCATTACCACTAGTATTGATTATAACAGAGTATGTTTTCATGTAGTTGCAGTGCACAATATTGATAACATTCTTTCATTTATTCATTATTTGTTTGTGTAACTTTAAATCTATTAAATCAGTCTCTATTTAAATGAGCTTTTAATCAATAATACTAAAGGTCAGAACTTTGTAGTACCCAGCAAACATTGAATGTTCCACTGACATTTTTTATAGTTCCTGCTAGGTTCTCGTTTTTTGGAAACTAAATAAAAATGTACTGTGAATACTCCCTGGTTCTATTTTGCTAATCCAGGGTGTCCGCAGGGTCTTACAAAGTATTAAAAGTTGATAAATCAATGAAGAGAAATTTAAGGCCCTTAAAAGTATTAAAAACTCTTAAATGCTATTTTGCAAGGTGTTACATTTTGTATAATTTTTAATTAAAGTTTGCATGAATTTAATCTGCGAATATGAGGATGCTGTGTAATTTATGAAATCCTGCTAGATTTGACATCATGTTGCTTTCTTTACTGCATTAATCAAGGCAACACCATTATTTCTGCAGTTCTTTAGGTGCCAACGTGCTTAATTAGCTAGGTTTAATAGACTTTAATCAGAATGCAAATAATGTTTAAGTTTTGGAATAATTTCTTACATTAATATTTAGTACTGTAAGTAAAATCTTGCTAGTGTTTCCGCTTGAAAGTGGTTATAAGGTCTTAAAATGTATAGAAAGAGTCTAAAATTTCATTATCTGATTCCTGTATAAACTCTGTAATCAAAAATAGCCTTTCCAGAACATTGCATTGATTTTTTTTTTTTTTTTTTTGTAAAAAAAAATTGATTGTTAGGGTAGTTTAATTGAAGTTTGTTTGGTGTTTCTGGTTAACATTCTTAGAGTGTTTCAGCAAGGAGCTCTAAAAAAAGTT
Organism: Danio rerio; assembly: GCF_049306965.1. Taxonomy (NCBI): domain Eukaryota; kingdom Metazoa; phylum Chordata; class Actinopteri; order Cypriniformes; family Danionidae; genus Danio; species Danio rerio. The sequence continues at coordinate 53,946,591 of NC_133188.1, read as the reverse complement.
ATGAACTGGCCGGCAGCTAGCTCTCTGCAACTCTCACATGGTCGCCCACTGAAGCTAAGCAGGGCTGTGCCCGGTCAGTACCTGGATGGGAGACCACATGGGAAAGCTAGGTTGCTGCCGGAAGTGGTGTTAGTGAGGCCAGCAGAGGGCGCCCAACCTGCGGTCTGCGTGGGTCCTAATGCCCCAGTATAGTGACGGGGACGCTATACTGCTCAGTGAGCGCCGTCTTTCGGATGAGACATTAAACCGAGGTCCCGACTCTCTGTGGTTGTTAAAAATCCCAGGATGTCCTTCGAAAAGAGTAGGGGTTTAACCCCGGCATCCTGGCCAAATCTGCCCACTGGCCTTTGTCCATCATGGCCTCCTAACCATCCCCATATTCAATTGGCTGCATCACTGTCTCCTCTCCACCAATCAGCTGGTGTGTGGTGTGCGGTCTGGCGCAAAATGGCTGCCGTCGCATCATCCAGGTGGATGCTGCACACTGGTGGTGGATGAGGAGATTCCCCCCACTGTGTAAAGCGCTTTGAGTGCCCAGAAAAGCGCTATATAAATGTAAGGAATTATTATTATTATTATGAACAATCACTTTTCCAGTCATCTTAACAGGATATTCTTTCAAATGAGTTTTTTCTTTAATATTTTTACATTAGGACAAAAACATTATCTAAATAATGCTGTTCTTTTACATTTTAATAATATTTTTAAAATATAATATTTTCAAAATAATAACTTTAAACATTCCCTTAAAGTGTTTATCTGTATTAACATAACCAAGAAAGGCATGATCAAAAAAAACTTGATGTTTTGAATGTTCAAACAATATTAAGAAATTACCTTTTTGTTACTTATATCAGAGATTCTCAAACTTTTCATCCCGCGACCCCCAAAATATCAATTCCAGTGACTCGCGACCCCTGAAATCATCGGAGGTGGTTATAAACTTACAAACATTGCACACAACCGAGCACACACACCGATAGGAACTATATAAACACGAGCATATTGACAACACAAAAAAGTGCAACAGTCTAACAACCATACAATTTTTTTCATTTTTTAATTTAATATTAACCGACACTTTATTTGTATGTTGTTTTTTATGTAACTATTAAATACTATTTTTATCTTCTGTATGTTATAAAAAATATGTTAATTCTCACAGTTTAATTACACATATAAGATTTTTATATCTTATAAAAGGGGGTCCAGACCCCTTCTTTGTGAACCACTGACTTATATGTTAACCAAATGTTATTTAAACCACAAAATACTTAATAGTTGTCATATTCATTCATTTATATTATTTTTGGCTTAGTCTCTTTATTAATCACCACAGCGGATGCCCTTCCAGTCAATAATATCTGGATGCAGCCTTAATGATGCAAGCTGAGATTGCATTTCTCAGTGATGCAATGTCAGACTCAATGCACTCAATGGAGCTAGTGACGTCACTGGGAGGGGTAGGGTTAGGGGTGGGGTTAGGTGAGTCCATTAAAAAGCATTGGATGCAGCTCAGATTGCTCTGCAGCTAGACCCCTCTCCTTCCAGTCGCAACCTAACACTGGGAAAAACCCATACACTCTTGCATTCACACGCATACACTACGGCCAATTTAGCTTATTTAATTTACCTATACCATATGTGTTTGGACTGTGGAGGAAACCGGGGCACCCGGAGGAAACCCACGCCGACACAGGGAGAACTTTCAAACTCCACACAGAAATGCCAACTGACCCAGCCAGGGGTCAAACCAGTGATCTTCTTGCTGTGAGGCGATTGTGCTACTCACTGTGCCACCGTGATGCCCGTTTTTACTATTGTTTACTAGAAGGTGCATGCCAGAAAAAGTATGTTGGTTTATTTTTGTAGTTAATGTAATTAACTATTTAATTTTCATTAAAGTGATTGAAACATTCAAGTAGATGCTATGCTTTTTATTTACTTGCTATTGTATACAAATAACTTAATGAAGATACCAAAATGGGACGTCTTGTCTAGCCGGTGACTCAAAATGCACAGCTGAAATTCTCACAACACCTGCTCAGTGGCAACATTTTTATAACCAAATAAGTCTCTGTCAGTGGCTGAAGTTCATTGAGGGCATTTCTAAAATAAACAGAAATTATAAAGGAGAAATGTTCATGCTGCAGTTGCTTTGCTGTTTGTGTTTACTGTGTTTTCCTGCCCATCTGATTCACTTAAAACAGTTCATTAACTACAACAGTACATTTGGCAGCTGCTCAGACAAACCGCTCATTATGCCGCTCTTTAAAAAAAGGGCAAAGATTATTCTAATCTTATTTAAGATTATTCTTAAAAAAAAGAGAATGACTCGCAGGTCATTTCAAGAGGTTTTCAAACAGCGTTGTGTTTTTTTAGGTTTGCCTTGATCAGAGTGGGTGTTTATTAGCCAGTCTACACACCATGAGCATGTTAGATAGCAGCATGACTAAATCAGAGCATTTGCTGTGTTTTATGCAAATGTTAAATTTTTTGTAAATAATCCCTTTGTTGTTTTGAGCACTGCACAAATATTTTAGTTGTGTTATTTTCCATTACAAATATCAAACAATGCTTTAAATTAAACTCAACATAGTCTTGTTTCCTTGTGACTTTTCATCACAGATTTTTGTTTACGTTTCAATCAATTTAAAAGCTTTTTGTCTCAAATAATTATGTCTGACTGTTAGAGATGGTAATTTTATTGGGACAAGTTATGTGAAAACTGAAGAAGTATGTTTTATTTGCATGAAAATAAGACAGGACTTGATATTATTCATTAAGAATTTAGTGACAAATTGATTGTTTTGAATCAACAACAAGTTTAGTGTATACATTTTGATCACAAAATCTTTTTTGTGCAAAATTAAAAACATAAAAGCGCATAGATTACTGGAAAACATGAACTACAACCAATAACAATAACAAATGCACGTACAGGAAAAAAGAAAGATAGAGAGGGATAAGGATCACACAAAAATTAAATGAAGGAAAATACAGAGAGAGGAAAACATGGGTAACACTTTATTTGGTCACACTTTATTGTTGTATGTGTTACACTTTATTTAGATGGTCCATTTGAGTATTAGTAGACTGTCTGCTTAATATGTGTTGATACTGGGCATTTAATTGACTATAAGAAACTTTGCAAGTACATTTCAGCTTACACTAACCTTAACCCCAACCTAACAGTCTACTTATAATCTAATGAGAATTAGTTGGCATGTAGATCCGAGGTAACTTAATTCAACAAACGGACCATCAAAATAAAGTGTGACCAAAAAATGCAATGAGTACATATAATAAATGTGTAGATGCAGGCCCGGATTGGCTAATCGGGAGGACCGGGAGAATTCCCGGTGGGCCGGTCCGTTTTTTGGCCGCGAGGGCCTGTGTCCCTAGCTGCAGAATCTGTTGCTCTCAGCAGTCACACTTTTTAAATTTATTTATTTACTTGACCACAGCCTTTTTATTCATTATTTTACTGCAACTCTTCTCTTTTCATCTATTTTAATGATTATAAAACTCAGTTTTGTCTCCTCTCTGAACACATCTATTGTGGTCCAGCGGTTAGCACGTTAGATTAAGATGCCGCGGACCCGGGTTCGACCCTCGTTAGAGTAACTTATTGTTTTCATTTTTATTGTGAAGACATATAATACTGTTAGGGTTGTTGAACATTTGAAGTTCTAAAGCAGCTGTTTTCTCAAAAAAAGACGTGATCGTGTCATTAGAAACTGATTTGGAAATGACCTTATTTTAATATAGTCAGTCGTGAACTGAGGTGGGCCGGTCTGAGGCTTGAAACTCCAGGGCTGAAAAGGAGTCCCACTCCGGCCCTGTGTAGATGTGTGGAATTTAAAGTGGATACACAGGTAAGTCAATTAACAATATTAATAGTAGGGCTGCAGCTATCAGTTATTATAATAATCGATTAATCTAACACTGTGGGGATTTATATGGAAGATGTATAAGGAACGATGGAATTTTTATTTCTTTAGAAACTGCATTAACTAATAATATAGTTACAGGATAAAATAAAAACAAGCTGCATAAAATAAATATAATGAGCAAATCAAATAAATCTCATACAGACAGAAAGTAATGTGTTAAATGTATTTATTTTTTATTGAAGCGTCGATTTACATAAGTTTTATCAATTATTTTTTGTAATTGATTAAATTGAAAAATTACATTGTAAGTTTCAGCCCTAATTGTGGTAATAATAATAATGAATTTTTGTCTTTTGGTTGATGTTGACAGACTGTAGTGAAATACTCCAGATATATTCCTGCATAACTGTGTATTGATTGAGTGAGTCAGAATCTGGAGCATTTTAAAAGTTGTAAAATGTTGGCTGACTTGTATATCTGCGTGTACAATTTTCTCAGAGGACTTGTCTCACAAAAACATTTATAATTACAATTCCTTGAACGCTTCCTTTCCCACAGGTCTGCTTTGTCAGTTTCCATTTCCAGGACAAGTATTTTCTTTTTCTTTCCAGGCTGTTGTGTTTTTTAAGGTCTTGAACTTTTTATTTTTTGTATTTTTTGGCCAATACACGGCCGCCTCTTCGCGAAACATAATCTTTTGTTGGTTGAAATGTAGTTTGCAAAAGTGCAGATAGTTTAAGCTTACTTTAAAATGGACAGGTCATCCAAAAATGAATATTCTGTAATGAAGTTTTTTTCTTCAATTAAACACAAAAGAAGATAGTTTGAAGAATGTTGTAAACTGGTAGCCATTGGCAATACTAGTGTTCCCCCCTACTATGATATCTAATGACTACCAGTTTACAACATTCTTCTAAATATCTTCTTTTGTGTTCAATAGAAAAAATTTAAAACTCATAATTATTTAAACCACACTGTTAATAATGCAAGGTTCCACACAATTAATGTTGTGCCAGCACAAATCGATTAAGTTAACTTAACAAACTTAAGTGGATTGAACCTAAAACAATTAAGTTGTCCCAAAATAAATCTCAAGAATTTTGTCGTTTAAGCTTATTTTACCTAAGTAGTTTAAATAAGTAGCAAGATCTTTTTTTTGAGTGCTCTTCAGAGTGAGCAAATGATAATTAGATTAATATATTTAAGTGAACTGTCCCTTTAAATTAATCATGTGAACAAACCTTTCTTCATCAAGATTTATAGGATCTCCTGCTGAATACAAAGTGCATGTGTTGTAGCATTCTGACAACATCTGGAAATGCAGTTAAGGCAGCACATCTGTTTTAGTGAGGTGTTGAACAGTACAACCCATTAAAATACACATGGGCTAAACATTTACTCATTCATTCCTCACTACAAACTGTACTTGTTTTATTATGCAGGATTTTTTTTGTTAGAAAATATAGTGTTTTTCTTTAGCAGTTATATGTTTTGATGTGGCGGCACGGTGGCTCAGTGGTTAGCACTGTGGCGTCACAGCAAGACAGTTCAAGTACCGGCTGGGCTAGTTGTAATTTCTGTGTGGAGTTTGCAGGTTCTCTCTGCGTTGGCGTGGGTTTATGAGTTTGTGTGTGCATGTAAATGAGTGTTTATGGGTGTTTCCCAGTACTGGGTTGTTTTATACTATGGTCTATCATATTTATTTTGTGGTCTCAGAATACATAGTTTAAGTACAGTAAAAATTTTTCCTCATTTGCATGAGAAACATGAATCACAGCATAGCGTAGAGGGACAGTATATGCAGTATGTATATATATATATATATATATTTATATATATATATATATATATATATATATATATATATATATATATATATATATATATATATATATATATRTATATATATATATATATATATATATATATATATATATATATATATATATATATGTATATATATATATATATATATATATATATATATGCAGTAATTATATATATATATATATATATATATATATATATATATATATATATATATATATATATATATATATACTTTGCAGAGAAAGTACACGTTAACATTATATTGAACCATCTGTTTTTATTTTCCAAAACAACTAACCACAGAGTTATGGGATCAAAAAAATTCAATCTGTGAACATTTTTATACTTTAAATGAGGAAAATAAACAAGCGTTATGGATGTGACAAAAAAAGTCTGCGAGTTTACAGTATACAACATATTTCGTAGATATTCTGTGAATTAAACTGCACAACCCAAAATAAATAATGCTGAACAAAAGGATAAGAGTTAGCTCTTTATAGAACAAAACGGATTGATTTTATTTTATTTTGACATTTTTGCATTTTTGAGGGAAAAGATTTGTTATGGATGTGACACTTTTTCGTTATGGATGTGACGGATGTGAAATTGCCATTTGTTTGACTTTGGTAAATCAAATATAATAGTTTGAAAACATTGACAGAGACATTTTTAAGTATTTTTAAAGTACTCCAGGGTTCAACGCTAAGGATTTTTTCAACTGGCCCGATCGGACCAGTGGTTGAGATTTTTACTTGCCCTTCCAATATTTTCACTGGCCCTACCAAAAAAAAAGTCAATACTTATTTCTTAGCCACAAATTTAAAAAAGAAATGTGTCAAAATGTTTGTAAATCTAGAATTTAATTATTTAAAAAACGTTAATAAATGTGTAATGAGCAAAATTCAAAGTGTTTTGCAAACAAAAGTAGCAAAATGTGCAGGTATTTTATTGCAAAACAAAAGATGGCTGACCTGCCAAACTGACGGCAAACTGTACAAAACATCACTTAATTTTTTTAGTCGTGGCGTACCCTCATAAACGTTTGCTTCCAAGATGTTAAAAATAAATATTTTCCTTTAGCATCATCACTTGATGATGCCGCCATGTTGCTGTCTCTTCGCTGTACTGGTTGTTACGAAAAAAATAACATGCTCACAATATCCAATCAGATAAGAGGAACTGAGAAGGTAGCATTTGAAGACTTAAAAACGCAAACGGTTTCTCTATTCTGACAGTTTTTTCACTCAATTGACAAATAGTCCCAGGCAAATTAAACTTTAGTAACAGGGCATCAGTGGCCCGATCGGGCCAGTAACGATCCTGTCTACTGTCCCGAGCATCTCACACGCTGGCCCCGGGCCATCGGGCAGTCCTTATTGTTGAGCCCTGCACTGTAAAACACTTGCCTGCGCAAAAAATGTAGAAACGGTTTTGCTACTTTAATGAAAATTTTTATTTTCATGGCAAGGTTGACATTTTCATGGAATTGCTCATATATATATATATAGAACTTCTACACTCAGCACCACTCATCAATGTCAGTTCCAAAGCAGTGGGCCTATCAGAAGAGCTCAGCGTTCTGTTTCTGTTTACAGTTGCAAGTTGGCATGACTGATTTATTTGTCATTAACATAGCAGAGGAGTTTGTTTTTTTAAACACTGTAACTGACTGTAAACACTGACTTTTTAGACACAGAGATGCATGTGTGAATGACCCTTAGTTCTTCTTTATTTCACACTTAGATCAACACCAATGGCTTTGTTGCTCTGGAAAAGCCGACAGGAGAATCAGAGTATCTGGAAAACATGCCGGCCAGTTTTAAAATGATCGCGGCTCTTCAAGGCGACCTGGACACGAGTGACGGTGTAGGAAAGGTGTTTTTCCGGCAGGACTTAAGTGCGGCTCTTCTGCAGCAGGCGGCTGATCACATTAATAGAGCTTTTCCTGAGGACGACCTGGTGAACCCCATCCATGCTCTAGTGGTTACGTGGCTCGATGTGGCTTCTCACAAGGCAGAGAGCAGAGGAGACGGTCTGGAGCACAGCATAAGAGTAAGATTTACATTTAGTAGTTTAGTCAATGGGGTATATGCACAGCTAGTGTGTTTTTTTTTCTTTAACAGCAACAATGTTGTAATGTAATTACAATATAACCGGTTAAACAGACTTAAGCACTCATTTAGTTATTGAAGTGTCAAATAAGATGAAAAGCCGTTTAAACACGAGCACCATCATGAGCAGCAGGCTACTGCAGGAACTCTGAAAATGCTGTGGTAAAATAAATGTTCATATTTTAAAGACATTGTGCTATAGCAGGGGTGTCAAACTCAATTCCTGGAGGGCCGAAGCCCTGCACAGTTTAGTTGCAACCCTGATTTTGGCTCGCCGACAGGTTTTGAGAAATCGCAGACAAATGCCTGAAATCACAGGCAAATCGCTGCACATGCACGTGAGTGACAATCACACAGTATGAACGACCAAAGACGCGATCTGAGAGAATCGCCGATGAGTCGCCAATTCCTGTGAGATATTTGGCGTGCTGAATATCTGGAGCTGTCGGCGATTCAAATCATGCCGTGTGAATTGGGTTTTGACTGAAAATAACATCAGCGATCGCCTACAGCCAATGAGAGAGCAGCTTTCACTTGTGTGTGTGTGCGTGTGTATATACTTGCTGGAGGCCAGCGGGAGGCTGGGGGAGAAGTTAAAAGCGCTCTTATTCGGTTTATTTGGACCCACGAAATGGAGGAAAAACTAGTGGAGGTTTGACAGGACTCAGGAGCAGCCGTGTATGTCTGATGTTTCATACAGAAAGAAATTAGTGTTCTATCAACGTTGAGGAGAAATGGCCAATTCCCTTTAAACCCAGGTGAGCAAACATGTACATGTTCTACCCCATTAAAGGCTTCTCCCTCATTATGTAGTTAATAACAAAAGATATACCACATGTTTTTGGCTGTGAGACGTAGTTTGGACGAAGTTGTCGGCGATTCTTCCTATAGTAAAGTCATGCAATGTGAAAGTCCCTGTCGCCGATCCATCTTGCAGTGTAAACAAAGCAGCGATGAAACGCTAGCCCAGATAGTCAAGCATTGTGAAAACATCTGTGACACGACTACTTTGAAAATCATGCAGTCTGAACTTAGCATTACCTGTAGGTTTCAAACAAGCCTGAAGGACTCAATCAGTTTGATCAGGTGTGTTTAATTAGGGTTGGAACTAAACTATGCAGAGCTGCGGCCCTTTTGGAACTGAGTTTGACACCTGTGTGTTATGGAGTTTAATCCAGATCAATCAGGCTGTGAAGATTGTTGATTTTTAAATGAAAACAAACCGTAAATGCGTCGATTTTGGATGGCGTAAAGTTCACCGGAATTGCTTGAACAGAGTTACTGAAAGTTAAAGCTCCTTCTGCATATAACAGAGATGCCCAAACTAGGGCCTGGGGAACAAGTAAGGGTAACCTTTGATTTGGCCCACCATCCCATTTGAGAAGAGAAGGAGAATTTTGGGAAGTTTCGGACTTATTGCCTTTAATATATTAATAATATATTAATTTGGGTGTACTATTTTTTTAGTTTGACATTTAATTTTTCATACTACTGAATATGTGAACAACCATGAATGCAGTTGATTGCACAAAAATGCAAACGTTATCGGTCATGTGTTTTGTTTTTACTTAGAGGAACACATTTCAGCTGGTCATCGCTTCAGTGGAGACATCGTCCTACGCAATTCTTCTCTACCCAAGAGACTCAATCCAGTTCCAGAGCACCGGCAGTGGATACACAGTGCACGCCGGCTTCAGCAAAACACAAGAACTGTACTATCGCAACACAGAGGACACAGAGGCGTCTGTCAAGGACTTGCCTGAGTGAGTTCAGTTTAAGATTAAGAAGTTTTCAGTGGGCCATAGGGCTGCTCGATTTTGGGAAAAATTATAATCACGATTATTTTGGTCATAATTGTAATCACGATTATTCCAAACGATTATTAGTTTTATTAATAATATATTTAGATTATTAGTCAAAATTATTAGCACTCCTGAGAATTTTTTTTAAAATAAATATTTCCCAAATGATGTTTAACAGAGCAAGGAATTTTAACAATATTTCCTATAATATTTTTTCTTCTGGAGAAATGCTTATTTGTTTTGTTTTGGCTAGAATAAAAGCAAATTTAAATATTTTGAAGCCTCTTTTAAGGTCAATATTATTAGCCCCTTTAGGCAATATATATTTTTGATTGTCTGCGGAAGAAACTACTGTTATACAATGACTTGTCTAATTACCCTAATTAAGCCTTTGAATCACACTTTGAATTTGAATGTTTGTATTTAAAAAAAATATCTACTAAAATATTATATACTGTCATCATAGCAAAGATAAAATTAATCGGTTATTAGAAATGAATGGTTAAAACTATTATGTTAAGAAATCTTCTTTCCATTAAATAGAAATTGGGGAAAAGGTTGCTAATATTCAGGAGGGCTAATAATTCAGACTTCAACTGCATATATTATTTTCCTCCCTGGAAGGGAAAGAGAAATAAATACAATAGAATAAAAATATGAAACAAACTTTGCTTTTAGCATCTTTACCGTAAAAAAACACTTCAGCTACAAAAGTCTTCAGTCAAGAGCAAAGAGGGATTTTCTCGTTGTTTTATTAATCATGATAAAACAGGCGGCAGCTGTGCTCTGTCACTTTAATGGTTTCGCTTTCACGTGTCTTTTGATTCTCAACTCGTTTGTTTATTACAAAATGAGGGTTAATATGAATAATCACTAAACGCGTTTTGACACCTATTTGAACATTAAAGCGCTCACGTTAATGACTTTAGATGTGTGTGCTCTCTGCTCGTCACAATGTGTGAATGAGACCAAGTGCAGATGCGGTCTTTCGCGCTTTTAAGAGCAACATGTGTGGACAACTGGACAGGGGGCGGTAATTAATGGAATAATCGTTTATCTCGATTAATGGTTTTTCATAATCGTTAGAAGCCATAATCAAAATCGAAAATGATTTTTCGATTAATTGCACAGCCCTAGTGGGCCATGACATTGATTTTTTTCAGGTTATTTTAATATGTTCCTTGAGGTTATATATTACTAAAAATAATATTAGTCCACCCAAAATACACATACAATACGAATATTATTTTTACAGATAACTTTTAAGGTTTATCTTAGAGATGCAAAATGTACCTGCAATTCTAGAATCCCCCACATTCACTATTTCCTGCAATGTGTTTAATTAGGGATCCTCCGAATGATCAGCTGAAGATCGGTATCGGCCGATAATCACATTAAATGACTTGATCGGTACTCGCCAATCTGGCCGATCTCATAAACCGATCACTGGTGTTTGTTTATGAGTTAGCAAGCAAAGGAAGACGCACATGCACTCCCGTATATTATACAAGGTGTACAGGAGCCACAACATGTGAGGAGGTAAATGATGTGGAGGTGTGAACGATAGAGTCACTTGCATCACAACAGCTAAAATATATACTGATGTGGTGTGACCTCTATTTATACCTCTGTGCATTCCCTTATATAATGCATAGCCTACAGGAGTCACAACACGTAAAAAGATAAATGATGTTTGGCGTAAACGATCGATTCACTCGCATCACAAGAGCTAAAATATATACAGATGAGGTGTGACCTCTGTTTATACACAGCAAAAAATGCTTTTCTTACTTAGATTTTTTGTCTTGTTTCTAGTCCAAATGTATAAAAGTTCTTAAATTAGGAAGCATTTTCCAGACAAGCAAAACATATTGTCTTGTTTTAAAAAATAATATACCAAAATGAGATGATCGTTTGCTTAAATCAAGCAAAATAATCTGCCAATGGGGTAAGCAAAATAATCTTATCACAAATCGAAAAACAAGACTATTTTGCTTACCACATTGAGAGATTGCTAGACAATATGTTTTGCTTGTCTAGAAAATGCTTCTTGATTTAAGAATTTGTAGATATTTGGACTAGAAACAAGACAAAAAGTCTAAATAAGAAAAGCTTTTTTTGCAGTGTAAAGTCTATTGGCGCGACTTGCTAGTGTTGCTCTCTTTGTTGCAGGTGCAAACATTTTATTTACCCTGCTTCTAGCCATGAGATGTTTACACCTAAATGGTAAAACCATTTAAAAACCAAACTAATTCATTTAGGTAAGGCGAGATCTCCATTTGAGTATCATACTTAGAGGGAAAATGTGCTTAATGCATCATTAAACTTAAAGCATTTAAATCAGTACTCAGTATCGGCTGATCACTATGACAAGGAACCAGTACTCAGTATTGGCTGCAAAAATCCTAATAGGAGCATCCCTAATTTTAATACAAATTTTATTTAAATGTATTTAATAATTGACTTAAATCAGACTACAATTATAGTTGCCTAACACCACTTAAAATATCATAATGATCATAATAATAATTAAAAAGTTAGAATTAGATAAATATAATTTGTATCAATAAATTAATTATTATTTTTATAATTATCTTCATTCTTAGTTTTTCAATAAGCCGAACAATCAAGTCTAGAATCTCCCACATACACTATTCCTACATTGTCAATGTACTTTGGCCGTGTTTTTTCCATGAATGCTGTTGAATGTGTTTTCCAGGCAGACGAACTCCGGAAAGCGCGGCGTGTGGGTGTATGAAATCGGGACGTTCCCTCACTTTACAAACATTGCCCCTGGAGAAGTGCCAGACTTGCCTTTGGATTCACTCAGGAGATCAGAAACCCAAAACCAGCAACAGCAAGTGTATCCTGACGTCCAGCAGGAGAACCTGGATGGGGTTTACCATCATGCGGAACACCCTCCGCCCATCCAGGTGCACACGGTTCAGTTCACACCTCAAGACCCGCAGGTGGTGGAGATCGAAAATGATGACAACATTCAGGTCGACGGTCAGAGTGAATGCTTTATTTACTGATATCATTAAGGGGATAATTCACCCAAACATGTAAATTTACGGTAAATTTACTTTCCCTCAAGCTATTATAGATATAGATGGCTTTTTCTCTTCAGTGGAACATTAAAGAAGATTTTAGCAGATTTTTTTAGCAGATTTTTTAGCCTTGTTTGAGGTGATTCATATAATGCAAATCAATAATCACCAGTCATTGAGATTAAAAATAGTCCAAATCAATAAATGGCTCCTGGCGACACACTAGGTATGTTTCTATCTAAGCATGCAAATTAAATTTATGGGCAAAACTGGAATATTGCATAAAAACACTTGTAAATAAAGCAGCACTTCCATCCAATGAGACAAAGAGAACACAATCATCACATCCAGGTAAACTGGAGCAAAAATCAGAAAGAAAAACTAAATTTTGTACAGTAGGAAAAGTCACCGTGGTCTTTGTTCTTCTCTAATAAATAAATTGTGCCTCAGAAGACGAAACGCAATGAACCCAATGCAGTTGCTTTTAAGACACTTTTTGGGAGCGCAGACAGATGCTCAAAACAGTTTTGAAGGGAATAATAAAATAATAATAATAATAATAATACTGAAACCCTGTGATGATGGACTGACGTTTGAGGCCTTTTACAATCAGCAAACAACATTTCAGATCTTTTCCAATTTGCTGGAAATTTTGCAAAGTACATTAATGTGTACCATCACCCACATTTTTATCTGATCATCATCACCTCTAAAACTAAATCACGTCACACACACTGATGCGCATGCTGGAATTAATTCATTAAATCTGTTTCTTTTGCGGTTTACATGCATTTTTCTTATAGAATAAAAAGTTTATCCTTCTCAAAAGAGCATTTTTCAAAATGTAAACACATCTTGTATATGTTTCTATTTAAACATTTTTTTATGCAATATTCCAAAATGTGCATAAAAATTGGTGGGTGGAAACATAGTTACTGATGTTGTGTGAGGCGAAATGATTGGTCTGTGCTAGAAAAAGAACATTATTTTATATAATTAGGGCTGGGTATCACTAAAATCTTCGATACTGGTACTGATACTGTACTTTCAATTCGATACCGGTTCAATTCGATACTTTTTCCGAAGCCAAGTTCATAAAATTAGTATAACAAGATTACATTATACATCTAATTTTTTCCAGTTTTTCTTTTTTCTTTAATAGAGTCAAACCTACTGGCAAGTTCCCTCTCTACCTTGTGAAGCCAATACGGAAGTAACTGAAACTGCAATTCATCGACTTGCCTTTAGGGGCTGGCTCCAGGAAGTCCAGGTGTTCACTGATAGCTATGCTAAATTGGCCAACTTTACAGCTGATAAAAAGTCTGCATAATTAAGGGCGTGGCCACTTGAGTGACAGCTAGGTCTCGCTGGTCGCCGTCTCGTCACTTCAGGTGATTCCGGCTGATTAGACGCTGAACTCAGCATATACATCGCATTTTCGTTTTGTTTCATGTGGCTTTACACAGTTATCTCAAACGTTGTCATAGTGTTATGCCCGTATTTCATAAATAGCCTTGCATTTACTAAAACAGACTATATTTAAAATATTTGGAAGTTCTTAGTGTTTTCCTCCTGAAGAAAAATGTCGTAAGAACAATGTTTAGTGGCTCAATCTGTTACAGCATTGTTTTTAAAAGTCTAAACACTTTATTGATAATAATGTACAACCAAGCACGTGGTCAGAACACAAACAAGTTGCAGGTAATGAAGTATTAGGCATTTCTCCAAAAGAAAAGCTTGTCTAAGCAAAATGCTAGCAGACATCTGTAGCCTGTAGCCCACCGATGTCAAACTCAATTCCTGGAGGGCCGCAGCCCTGCACAGTTTAATTCCAACCCTGCTCCAACCCACTTAAGCTGCAGTCACATTAGAGTTAGAGCATGCGTCATTCTGTCGTGTGGCGCTGCGAAAAGGGGCGGGATTAAACAAGCTTTTTAGACATTTAAAAAAGCGAGTGATTGCTCCATGTTTTAAATTTCCAGAGGTCTGGTTTTAATCCTCGATTGGTCTCACGCAGTCTAGTGACGCGATTTCGCAGGTCAGACTTCACTAAGCTTGAACTTTGCACCGCAGCAACCTGCGAAACTTGACGCATGACTCTGCGTTTCCGGTCTGACGCATTCGCTTGCGTATGAATGGAAGTCTATAGGAGGAAAAGCACAGTGTGACCGCAACTTTACCTGTAGGTTTCAAACAAGCCTGAAGGACTCAATTAGTTTGATCAGGTGTGTTTAGGGTTGGACCTAAACTGAATTAAGTTTGACATCCCTGCTTTAGCCTCTCATGCCCTGCCTCTTTGCCTGTTTTTGGTAACCCCTGGTCGGTGTGATGACGCACGAACAAAATGGCCTTGCCTACTTGTAGCTTCATTTGCATTCTTCAGAAACCTATGGGTGACGTCACAGGTGCTACGTCCATATCTTTTAAAGTCTAAGGGCTCTATTTTGACGGTCCATGTGCAGAGCGCAAAACGCAGGGCGCAAACGCTTTCAGGGCGTGTCAGGGCGCGTTTTTGGTAATTTAAGGATGGGAAATCTGCCTTGCGCCGCGGCGCATGGTCTAAAAGGGTTGAGTTTATTTTCTTAATGAGTTATAGGTGTGTTTTGAGAATAAAACAATCAGAGTCTCATCTCCCATTCCCTTTAAGAGTCAGCTGCGTCACGCCAAGAGCGCATTCGCTATTTACAGGACGTAAAGTAAGTCTAAGTGGAAAAACTGAGCATTTCACAAGCAAACAGTTCACAGAAAACAGTTAAACAGAGCATCTACTGCGTGAGAATGAGAGATAATGGAACTACTTTCACTTTCGCTCTTGGATAGGGAAACCTTTACGCACAGACATCAATTAGTCTATAAATAAATAATTTTGTTTGTTAAGCGCAAATATTCGTTTCAAAACTAAATTCAGTTCTAATTTCCAGCAAACGAATAAATGAATAATAATAACAAAATGTGCTCATAAACCTGAGTTATATCCTAAAACACATGCTGTGCCCCATATGGTCTAAAACCTGACAGGTGGACAAATCTAAGCTTGTTTTTAATAAAACAAATATAAATATGGATATAATAAATAATACTGCTAATAATAATAACATTATACAAAAGCAAATTGTTATGAATGAACTGAAAAAGGCTCCCGAGATGAAGAAGACATAAAAGCAGTGGTTTTTCATATTTATGTAGGCTAGAAAATAATATGTTTTGTAATATTTTAATCCTTTATATTTATATCCTATATCTATTCTTATTATATCCTATATATATCCTTAATATTTACTTTTTTTTCATATGTAAAGATATTTGGCTATTGCTCTACATCTTGTGTGTATTAAGCAGTGTGTAAGCGAGGCGCAACTCTGCGCCGGAGTTTAGACCAGGTTAGTTTTGGTCTAATAAAAAGTCTATCATAGTTTCTCAAAATAGCAACGGGCCAGCGGTCCGCCTCAGAAAGCCTCCATTTTTAGAGCAGAACGCCTATGGGCGCACAAATGAGCGCTAATGCATTTGCTATTTAAACAGCGTAGCGCAACGCCTCAAAACGACTCTTGCGCCAAGCTGAAACTACCAAAAGACTATTGCGCTGCGCCTTGCGCCACACTGAGCCGGGTGTATGATAAGGCCCTATGAGTCAAACTCATAAAAGCATAAACAAACAAAATGTAACCAAAGAAATAAAACGGCGTAAATAAGTTAAAATAGAATTAATCAAGCTCTTACTAGACATACTAGAATCTTTCTGGCAGGTGTGTTGAAGCAAGTTGGAGCTAAACTCCAAGTAGGACACCGGCCCTCAAGAACAGAGTTTGCACATCCCTGATTTAGGATAATGGAAATACAGAAGTCAGCAAATATATATTACATTGTTTTTGTGTTGTTTGGATGTTTAAGTGAAAAAAAAT